>NW_010512431.1:1793-44455 GCF_000687285.1 Phaethon lepturus | reverse complement strand
AGGAATGGCATACATGCATCCTTTTACTGTGCAGGCAGCCTGAAACATTTTATTGAGCTTTCACTTCACCCTGTGATCTCTGTCACTTGTTGTTATTGACATGTCCATACTCCTGTGTACAACTAGGCTTTTCAAGAGATTTAGCTTAGAAAACAACAGAATCACCGAATCACCGAATCATTAAGGTTGGAAAGGACCTTTAAGATCATCAAGTCCAACCATCAACCCAACACCACCATGCCCACTAAACCATATCCTGAGGTACCATGTCTACATGTTTTTTGAACACTTCCAGTGATGGTGACTCCACCACCTCCCTGGGCAGCCTGTTCCAATGCTTGACCACTCTCTCTGTAAAGAAATTTTTCCAAATATCTGGTCTAGACCTCCTCTGGCACAACTTGAGGCCATTTCCTCTCGTCCTATCGCTAGTTACTTGGGAGAAGAGACCAACACCTACCTCCCCACAACCTCCTTCCAGGTAGTTGTAGAGAGCAATAAGGTCTCCCCTCAGCCTCCTCTTCTCCACACTAAACAACCCCACTTCCCTCAGCCACTCCTCATAAGATTCATTCTTCAGACCCCTCACTAGCTTCATTGCCCTTCTCTGAGGGGCCCAAAACTGAACACAGTGTTTGAGGTGTGGCCTCACCAGTCCCAACTACAGGGGCGCAATTACTTCCCTAAAATTTTTAGGGGCCATGCTAATCTTCTCTGTATCGTTCCAATTTTAGTATATGTGCTGCCGAAGTGAGCACAACCTCTATGTTTGAATTTCATTTTACATTCAAGCTGAAAACTGGATGCTACAAATTTGACCAAATATTCTTAGCAAGCTTAGGAACCCTCCATATCTTGCTTGCACCTCTGCAAGCAGCAACTTCTACTGTGATTTGCCAGGGTATGGGCAGTGGCTCCCCGCTTTCTACAAAGCATCTGGAGTTGTTCAGCTGAGCAGGACCCAGCTCCCATCTATCTGGAAATGCAAAGCAGACTAAGGCAGGTCAGACTTGGGAAGTGAGGATGTGCAACTAGAGCATGGGAAGGTAAAGGCTGCCTGCTATGCAGGCTTGTTCTGTATTCGGGCAAATACAATAGAGAAAAAGAACGGATGAACTAGGGAAAAAAGGAGAAAGACATAGAAGTAGAGGTTGAAGATGAAAAAGAGAAAAAGAATGCACAGGAAAGAGTTTTGCATTATGTGATAATATAATTGAAAGTACAAAACCAGCCTACTCGCATTTTGAAACAAACAAAAGGAGAGCAAAGACTATTGTTTCATTTTGGGGGTTGTTTTTTTTGTATGGGGGTTTTTTGTGGTTTTTTGGTTATAATCTACTCCAGCACGAGCTCTATCCTTGGCTCTGTATTCCATAGGTCTGGTGTTAATAAGAACTTCACTGTTTGTTTCTGTAGAAGGCAGCCCTGAATGCCTGTAGTCTCTCAGCTGAAGCTAATCAGATGTTCTACCAGGATTAGCAATACTGGTGGCCTCTGACAAACCCTACCTCATGGTCATTAAATTCTCACACCCTGCGCACACAGGATCAGAGCTTCAGGTACCAACTAATGAGGCACAGAGAAGCATCTGCGCCTGTATTGTAGTAGAATACCAGTTAGGTTACAGTGGAGTCCCACCAACTTCAAGACTCTACTCAACTAGAAAGGGCCAGAAAGAAGGCCCAGCCAGTGGAAATATGAGGGACCTGTGGTGGAGTAGGAAAGCAAGAGCAACTGTAAAAGGAAATGGAATTGATTACAGGGGGACTACTTTGAAGGCAAACTGCAAAGATAAGTGAATCTAATGTAACCCAGAATTTGTGTCCACAGCAAAAGATCAAGGGGAAAAAAAAAAGAAAAAAGGTTTGGTAGCTCAGATTTTTAAAAAGATTGCCTGGGATCTAATCATACATTAAAAGGGGTTAGTAGATATTACAAACTGGAAAGAAAGGTACTCTACTATGTGTAATTACTTTGTCGAAAGCAGTAGACTTTAGACACAAAATTTATTTATCAGACATAAAATATATTTATGCAAAATTAAATGGCCCTCACAGAAACAAAGAAGCAAAACCTACAGACTTTTTGCAAAAGTACAGTTACATCTGTATATGTGTTAAATAAGAATATTTAACTCCTCTTCACTGGGTGTGCAATTGTGAGAGGAGAAGCAGAATTCAGTTATCAAATTATCCAGACCTCAAATTTAGGATTTTACCATTGTTTTAAAGATCTGAAATATGATTCAGAGGCTGCTATTCAAATTAACATCAAAACTAGATCCTGTTTCAGTTTTAGTGGAAGCAGCTGAGGATTCCCATTACATCTGGTTTGACTTTCTTCCCTCTAATAAATGCTGCCATTTGATCCATCTCAATGATGTAGAACCTTGAAATGTCATTCACACAACATTTGCAGAAAACAACATACAGGAGATGTGACTTTAAGATGCACTATTCTTTGTTTCTGATGCGGTAATTTGTATTTTAAACCTCAAGATTAGAAAATTCAAGAAATGTAATTAAAAACTTTCAAGAAGCAAGCACTGATTGTACTTCTTGACAAAATATTCTAAGAATCCAATGGCAACTGTAAGGGAAACGTCTGTTGAGATCAAATGCATCCCCCTAAGGGAGTGGCCTCATCAGGGCCTCAAATGAAGGTGCAAATAGCCTCACACTTTGGAAATGCAGTAGCCTCCACCATCACCTTCTTCTCCCACCCTCAAAAGTGGGCCTTTTTAGGAAAAAGGAATTAACATATGTTGACCAGATTCAGTGTATCTGTCTGCATCTCAAAGGTGAACTGTGGCGCATTCTTCCATAGACTCCCTCGGCTCTTATATTTTTCAAATATTTAAATCTTGAAAACTTTCCTCAAAATAATATTATTATTCTTTGAATGTGGGTCAGCTTACATTGCATTGCACATAGCTACTTTAATGTGGGACTGTTGTGCGATTTTTTCCTGGATGGGCAGTGCTACTGTCTGCCTCTTCTGGGAAAGAACCTAGCCAGTATCTAAGGTCTTTGCTGAAAAAATATTCAGAACTACTTCTGAGCTTTCTGGATTTGATCAAGGTGACTTGATAAGTTTGGTTTGGGCATTGACCTTGCTAGACTACCCATGAATGATGGGTGGCTACCCTCACCCCTATCCACAGGTCCACTGGAAAGGAGCTGTATAGTAGAGCAGTCCAAATCTGCACCTCTGAAGCCCTGCAGCACTGCATCATCCCTTAAAGATGGTCCATAATAGCTGTCTCATCTCAGAAGAATCCCAAATCTGAAAAGAATATCAGTATGCTCTGTGTACTTTAATTTGTGAGATTCATGGCTGAAAGTCCAAATTCTGAAATGTGTGTGTCCTATGATCCTAATTATATGAGTTCCCAGATTGTCCAAGATGATGTGTTAGTGCCTCATCATGCAGCCAGGGAGCAGACAGGCCACCCTAGGAAAAGAACTTAAAGGCTGGGGACAGGTTTTTTAATTTTTTTTTTTTTTTTTAATGTTGACATTGGTATTGATTGCTGCCAAAACCAGGCCTGAATCCCATCTTTTCACTCCATAATAATGAGCTAAGACACACAGACTGTCCAAGATGCAGAATGGCAACACCTGCCTCCACCATTCTAAGCTTGAGACTGATTTATGAGTCACCTTGTGGGATGCATGTGGGATGCATATGGGATGCATATGGGATGCATACTGCCAGCCACCAGACTTGTAGACCAGGCCCCAGAGACCAGTCTTTACCAGGAATTTTGCAGGGTTCAAGACCTCAGATTCTTCCTCAGGAATTTTTATGAAGTGCTTGATTGTAAAGGCAGGATACCTAAAATAACAGCACATACATATATACAAATAAGGACAACTGTGTGACCAGATGCAGGTCCAAGCAGGAGACCCAGACAGCGCCAATGTTCAAAAGGGTTGGCTCTTCTTCTGCACTGTGCATGCCATGTGGTCAGAATGCCAGAAAGCTATAATTGTTCCTACTTTAAAATCCGCTGAAAGCCAATGCAGCACTTATACACATTCTGCAAAATTCCATAGTCTGTGTCCTGATGGACAAAACATCTGCAATATGCTACATCAACAGTCAGAGCAGCACTCAGTCATTCATTTCAGTGCTGAAGTCCACACTGTCAGGAAAACAGCTTCACATTCTGGATCACTTCTGAGTCTTGCTGAGCTCCGTCAAAACTGGTAATCCTTTAGGAGTCAGAAAATTTATTTCCCCTTGCTATCCATAACTACCAGAGCCTCAAAATACTGGCTGGTTATGAAATTCAGACACCAGTTTTTCACCCACTTCAGAAACAGTCTGATCTTGAGGATGTGTAAGATAGTTCTGTGAAGCAACACACTATGTTTGTTAAAGACTATGTGCCTGAGCTATCACTTGTCAGCAGACTTAAATCTTTTGAACAGGTACAGCTGAAATGCCGCATTCCAACAATCCAGGATTTCGGACTAATATTAATGTAAAAGATGCTCATTACATCTGTATTTAGTTATTCTTTGTGACAACATAGTTAGTCTATCCCCCCATGATGTGCTTTCCATCTCCATTTTTTGGAGTTCTCCAAGCAGAAGCTTTGAACCGAACAGAAAAGAAAGCAAGGACAAGACCGCCTCTCCCTATAAACCATACATTTATGCCATTCCTGTTACTGGGGCCAGATACGCCTCTGTTTTTAACAAACCTTTGATTGCTGGCTCTCAGAAACCTGAAGAGCTTTTGAAATAATTCAAAGTTCTGAAATGAATCAGAAGCATGCAAGGCCAAAACAAATACTGTACATGTAGCTTTTTCCTTTTACTCTTTGTCTGGATACGTTCCTTCTTTCCAAGGTCCTTTCCTTTCAGCTAAAGCTCTTCGGATGATGTTGGTTTGACTTGAAACTTTTTGTTGCCCTTTAAACCATTGTATCTTCTTGCTCTGTGAAATCTTCCTATTTGGGTTTTTCTCCTCTTCATCAGTTTTTAGTTAACCCTTGTTTTGGAAAAGCCAGAAGCTTCTCAGGGCTGCATCCTCCTTCAGAGTGGCCAGTGATGCTGGCACCATGAAGACTGGGCTCTTTTCACCTTGGAGGACCAGTCACCTGGTGACTGATCTCTGCACAAACTCTCTGCAGCTCTTTCAGTAAGTGCAATAAAATCATTGGAGCTTCATTTGTATTGTTTGCCAGACTCTGGTCTCCCCAGCTGTCTTTTTAGCTACCTAACCTCAGAAAAAAATCGTCTTCTCTGAGTGCTCCCTACATATCCATTATCTGGAGGAAAAATCCATCTGTTTCATCCTACAGCATCTATATTTGAAACACTCAGCCTTACTTATCTTTAGCTAACTCATTCTTCTCTGTCAGGAGCTTCTGCCTGACATGCTATTTGTTTTTCCTCCATCAGAGAGATCATCTCTTCCAGCCTCTTCACTCAGTACTTCATTCATCAGCCTTTCAACAGCAAGAGGTGCTGGTGCATTTTTTCATCCTCCAAATGCTGTACCTGCCATTTGAATTTTCGGTGTGGTAATCACACCTATGTGTATGTAGCTTCTGCTTCTATTTAACATCCCCCCTCTGCTCTGCAGCTGGTTTGGTTCTGAATGAGTTCAGTTATTTTGGCAGCCGTCTTATATCCCACTTCGCTCTGAGTGTCTGCATCTCTCCAGCACATCCTCACTACTGAAAACAGAGGTTACTAATGTGCACCACTTCTGAGGGGAAAGAAAATAAAAAAGTAGTGAACACTACCAACAAGAGTTTCCTGGACTGGGCCCTCAGTTGTGATGCTTTTTTTTTTTTAATGGATAGAATCTAAGCCAATGCCAAAAAAGATGGAGTGCAGTACCATGGTATCACCACAACGAGGCATGTGATGCATTGTTTTAAAAGCAGCTGTGGCAAACCATTTTTATACTGTGCGGTATTTCTTTCGCTTTTTGTCCACCGTGGATTTTCCCAGGTTCTATTCAACAGTAAGACAGTTCAGAGAAGGTCCTTTCTTTTGCTGTGATATCTCCATGATGGAAAAAAACACAGTTAAAACCGTTTCCAGTTTTCCTCTTCCAAAAGGAATTAAGTACTGCATTATTTCTTTTGTGCATTTTCAACTACTCAGCTGCATCCTCCTGCCAACCCATGATCTTAAGAAGGTAAAAATTACTTTCATTGTGCTTTCAGCTATTCATTTTTCACAATACGAATACACCTTGATAAAATAAAGGTAACCCTGCAGCTGTGTTGTGCCTGTAGTAATCCTTCAATGACATTTGGAAGTTCAAACTCCTATGTATTAATCACTAGGACATTCAAATTCTACCTTGTGAAGGTTTTTAAGCTGTTGGGTATTTTCTTCTTCAAGGCATGAAGAAAATTCACATCGTTGCTCCAACATATTAGTTGCCCTAGGGAAGAAATTCTGCTTTACATTTTAGCAGTCCACTCCTGTATGATGATGCTGAGTAATTAGGACTTCAGAAAAACTACTGTTATGCAAAAACACTGTTGAGCATGAGAAAGGATTATGAAAGAAAATTCTGTGTGTTGGACAATTTAGTTGTTACAGAAATAGAATTACAAGCAATAATCTGCATCTTAATTATTTAACTGTGTCTCAACAATTTAATTAAACAATGCATTCAAGTGAGTTCTGTTGTGTTGTCCTCAATATATACTACCCTAGACCAACATATCTAGGATGTAAAATCCAAGAATTGCGTTTTCCAGTGGTAGACATCTCTGTGGGTCTCCACCAAGTTGGTGGGCTTTAGTTTCGTATCATTACTAGTAGAGAAGTTTGTGTTGCCCCTTTCAGACTATTCACAGTGCTTCCGAATAACTCAGGTCTCTTCTTTTCCTGCTAGACAATCCTTGAGTTATTTGGGACCTATGAGGTTTGTTTAATGTGCTATTCCTCTAAGTGGAACCAAGTTGTGTCTCCTATTTCCACTAAGATCTGTGTAACTCTATCCAACTTCTTCCCCACAAGATCCTGTATTTGCTTGGATGGTCCCAGCCATGCGCAAGCTTCCTGATACTGCTGTTTGCATCTCTAACATGTCAATCATGCCATCGTCCCTCTGCCTCTTCTCTGCTTCAGCGTCTTATCCATTGCATCCTTAAGTAGCAGCATAAGCAAGCCTTTGGGAGCCTGCAGGTCCTTCTTTTCAGACTTCTTATGGGCTCTCTTCTGAGTGTTGCAGGGTAGTTGCAGCACACTCATCTTTCTCAGTTGTTGCTTATGGCTTCCTCCTGTGGGACATGCTCCCAAAGAGGAAGGAAGATTCTGCCCGGTAGGGAGAAAAAAAAAATATAGTTCAAGCTTCAGCCTTGAAAATTTGACCAAGACATTTGTTTTCAGATACTCAGTTGTATCTTACCATTAATAATGAGTGCCAAAGCAGGACACTAGCAGTAAAAGGGAAAATGGAGATAAAAAGATGTACTGCTTCTAAGTACAGAGACAGAGCTAACTACTGACTTGCCAAAATGATAAAGTGGCAATGAAGGCCTGAATGGCAGATCATAGTGTCACCCTGCTAAAGTGTAAGATGTACAGACAATAGTAAAACATTGTATGTTACCATCAGAAAGGATGTTTCAACTGATACCTTAATAATGGCATGGAAGAGTTAATCCTGTTTTGTTGAAAGCAATTTTATGTGATTTCTGGTGGAATAGCAATGGAGTCAATTCCCTGTGCTAAAATACTAACTGTTTAATTCAGTGTGATTGTTCAATTCACAACCAGAAACAGCAAAAGCTGATTTTGTTACCGTAATTTTAATAATAATTAACTGTGGGACAGCAAATTGTTATTAAGCTCAACTGCAGTTTCGGAGTTTGTCTCAACCCTGTCTCCTTGCTTTGTCCTTCTCAGTCAATCCCCTTATTTTATAAAAAGCCCAACTGCATCCTAAATCCATTTTAAATTCTTGCCTTTTATTGCTTTGGCAGTTGACAATATAGCTCTTTTGTTCACTTCATCCCCCAAATTAAATTTCCTATAGACCAGGTCCTCAGCCAGCCTAAGCTGGCGTAGCTCTATCAACAACCACCACTCTGCTGATCCAGATGATCGAGCCCCCTCCTATTAATCATCGGTCCTTTCCCCTATCCCCCAGGCAGATTGCTTGCACGCTGTTGGCAGGGTTCCTGTATCATCTGTTCATTCACTAATAACACTGTTCAGCATTTATTGGGCCAGTCTGGCTCTCTGCACATTCAGCAGCAAAGCTTCTATTGATTGCATGATGGGGAAGCAGAATCAAGCCGTATAAAGTCGCATTACCTTGTATTCTGAGAGCTCTGTGCAAACTACAATGCAGTTAATTCACTAATGGTTTATATTGGTCTTGCTCGTGCCATAGTGAAGAGAAAATGTTTCAACACTGCTGCAGGGCGGGGTTGGTTCGCATGATCATTGTTCGGAGGATTTGAGAGTCACGTCACAAAAAGCAAGTTGTGGGCTTTGCTCCAGCAAGGACACACCTTAGTAATTGTAAGGCGCATTGCCAAAGACTTCCCTGTTAAGGGAGGTAACAGTACACAGTCTGTGTTGTCTGATTACATATTATCAAAAGATAAAAACAGGATGAAGGACAAAATATTTTTAGCAGAAAAAATTAATATGATCTCACACCAGCTTACACCATCTACAATCTTGCTTTCCATGAAGAAGAAAGCCTTACCAGGTCCATTACATTTTAAATTAAATGGTACTATAAAAGGCTAACAAAATTATTAAGATAAACCATATATGCTTTAAAGAACAGAAATGAATCATAGAATAGTTTGGGTTGGAAGGGACCTTTAACAGTCATCTTGTCCAACGCCCCTGCAATGAGCAGGGACATCTTCAACTAGATCAGGTTGCTCAGAGACCTGTCCAGCCTGACCTTGAATGTTGCCAGGGATGGGGCATCTACCACCTCTCGGAGCAACCTATGCCAGGGTTTCACCACTGACATTGTACAAAAATTTCTTCCATCTATCTAGTCTAAATCTGCTCTCTTTTAGTTTTAAACCATTACTCCTTTTCCTATTGCAACAGGTCCTGATAAAAAGTCTGTCCCCATCTTTCTTATAAGCCCCCTTTCAGTACTGGAAGGCTGCAATAAGGTCTCCCCAGTCTTCTCTTCTCCAAGCTGAACCACCCCAACTTTCTCAGGCTGTCATTATAGGACTGATTGAGATATTTAGCTCTAAATAAACTTTAAAACTTAAAATTTTGAAGAGCATTACTGGGATCTATAATGCTTTCCAAAGGCATTCAAAGCATTTTGTCAAAGACAGCAGGTATTAAAATAACAGAGTAGCTTTAAAAAATGAAAGGGTGCTTGACGTTTTGCAGTCTGTGTTTTGTTTCAGTTTTTAAATGGTGGTGCTGAATTAAACCTATCAAGAAAAATATATTCTTCACCGGATTTAAAACATACTGAGCGTTAAAAAGTATTAATTCAAATATTTTCCTTATATCACTTTTTGCAAATTAGGAAGGGCTCTGAAAAATTTGGAAAGCTCATCCATGCAGTTTTTAAGAAGTGTATTACCTTAAATTGATTAATTATCTGTAGTTATTTTAAGGAGATTATTTTAAAAGTGTTTTAAAGAGTTTAATCTTACAGCATTGCAATTTAAAGTATAGTACATGACACTATGGTGTAACAAAATGCATAATTACAGATATAATTGACAGCAAAAGAATGGCATATGCAAATATAGATACACGCAAATATGGCAATCTGATTATCACTAATATGTAAATACCCACCATGGAGACACAACCTGAGCTTAATTTGTTAGTACTGTCTAAAAAGAAAAAAGCATTAAAAAGTCAAAGAAGTGGTGTGTGGTGCCTTATCTCCTCCTCAGCCAAATTACTTCTCTCTGAACTAAGCATGATAAAAATGTTCATTTTCCTTGACCAACATTTTGGAGCATGACTTGGTTCTGTTTCCACTGTGTTTCCACTGTAAGAACAGTCTTATAGATTTAACATCCATACTTACCATATAGGCTCTTAATCCTGGGAAGATTTAAGTACAGGGCTAGCCTAATGCACAGAGCGGCCCTAGTTACTTCAGTTTGAGTTTTCTGCATGTGGAACATCAGTAAAACAGAGCCTTTGTTTTCACAGTCATTATTTTTGAGTAACCATTGTGTTCTGTTTTGACAAAATTACTTTTTACTATAGTTGCAGTTCCCTGAATACCAATATTTTTATCCAAACATATTTCTAGCCTTGATGTGGCTTCCTAATACAAGCGCATCAAATTTAAATGCAATACCATTCCAGCAAAGAATAGTACCATTCTATATAGTTCCATTTAATTTAAAAAGACCTCTGCATTGGCCAGGGACTTTTTCCCAGCAGCTCCACAAAGCTTCCCCTCAAAAGCCCACTGTCATCCTCTTCTCCCCTGTGATAACCCTACCCTTTTTCAGCATCTCGTCCCACCCTGTGGTTCTTCATGCCTCACTTCACTCTGTGCTGCGCCCTCTTCGCCCTATATCACTCACTTTCCTCTCCTCTTGCCCGGCTGAAACAGCAGAGGAGCTCGATGTGGAGTAGCACTGGGATGACTCAGTGGCTTTGCACAGGGATGACGTGCTGCTTTGGATCTCCAAGTGAGGCTGAAGGACCTGCATGTGCAGAGCACTGCTGGGAAGGAAGCTGAAGCTGGGCGAGGAGAAAGCACTGCATGACAGAGAGGTGGTTGATGAACAGCTTAGAAAAAGCATTTAGAAGTCTCACCAAGCCCTCAATAAAGGAAAAAAAAGATAAAAACAAACTCCTCCATAAGTAAATTTCATCCCTAGATATGTCCAATTTTATGGGTATTTCTTACACGTATTCCACAAAGAGCATCCGTTAGCTCCCATGGCAGCCTCAATAATCCAAAGAGCCGCAAGGTTAGCAGCCGGGAAGTATCGGATTCCTTTACTTCACACTGTTCCCTGGCATTTGTTAACTAAAAAGCTTTTAGCTTAGTTTATTCCAGAGCAAATGTATCCCTTTGTCCCCCAAAACACACGTTACTTCTTGGATCTGGAGGGCCAAAAACACTGCAGAGCAGAAGGCTGTCATCACGGCCTCAGGAGGAGAGGAGCCAGCCTCAGGCATCCCTCCGAACCCAGCGCCAGCATGATATGCTTTCTGCCTGCCACTTGATTCCGCGCCTTACAGAATCAAGACTTAAATTTTGGAGGATGCAAGTTTGATGTCCAGCTATGACAAGCGACAGTTTTTGCTGTGGAGTCCAAGCTTCCTGAAACTAGTAAAGGAGCATCTCTGGTACAAACAGAGGAGCCCTGGTTTGCTGCATTTTTCTAAGACGTAGAATGGAAAAAAATTTCCTACCTAGATATCCTCTACTAACCTTTATACTTCAGGTTCTCCAAAAGTAGAGGGTTTTCTAAATTATAAAGGAATAAGCTGCCTGTATTGATGATTGCACATGTAGCATATTACTTCAGATACAACAAAAGCTTATGTAATGTGATAAACGCTTCAGGACATGCTCTGACCTCACCAAATCATCACCTGGTGGAAACAACAGCACTCCATTGTCTTACAGGAGCTAAACTCATTTCCTCAACTAAGAATCTACTCCACTGACTTTCAGCTCCTACATCGAGCAACACTTTGTATGCATTTGCTTCTCTGTAATGTGAGTTGTATTTTCTTGACAAAAATTGAAAGTAACCGAGAAGCAGAGAGAAGAGGATCTTTTGAACACTTTTTTCACATGCTCACATGCTGCCTTTAATCACATTTGCATGCAGATGTCAGCCTTTCAAGTACAGCTTTAAGGGTGTCAGTGGTGCCAAAGCCCTGTCTTAGACTGTCACAATACTTAATCGGGAAATTATTTTTATTATGGAAACTACTTTCTTTGGCTTTTCTGCTTTAGGCTCTTCAGACATACCAGACCGATCCTGCCATGAGAAAGATGCTAACACAGCTGTATTTTTATATCATGCCTGTATTTAATGTGGATGGATATCATTTTAGCTGGACAAATGTAAGTAGTATCAGTAGTATTACTCAAAAAATTGTTCAGACAGGAAAGATTGAATGGCTGGTACATCGTTTAAAGGTGACTTTCTGTATAATCTGGTCCATCACTTTATGGCATGCAAAATGGAAGTAAATTACTCCAGTTAAAATATAATACTGAATATGTTTACCGGGGTTGGTTTGTTATGTGTACAAATAGATTTTTGCCAAAATATAGTAATATTGCTATGTAACTATTTTATAACTTATGTTAGGATCGATTTTGGAGAAAAACAAGATCAAAGAACACAAGGTTTCGGTGTCATGGTGTTGATGCTAATCGCAACTGGAAAGTGAAATGGTGTGGTAAGTCTGGAGATACTTTGGTCCACCAGGTCACATTACCCTGTATTTAATTATCCAACAGAGTAAGTACGTCAGGTCACAGCCATTGTGAAGTTCTGTCTTCCAAAGTTGAAGGTAGTTTTTCTATAAAGCCACAAGCCAGGGCTCAAATCTTCTTTCTAGCTTCTAAAAACTAAAAGTCCTGAACTTTGGAAAAACACAACTCATTACAAGTAAAAAGTTTTCATGGTGAGTGTGGCAAAAGTAAAAAAACATATATACAGCTATTCTGTATTTCTGCAATCATGTAAATAATTTGAAGCACAATATTGAGCCTGGCCCATCACATTTCAAAATTTACCTGACTACAGCTTTAGCAAACATTTCAAACTTCATTTTATTTAATTCGTCATTTCTCTGAAATGGCTTTAGCTTTGGAAATGTCAGACTTGCTTTTTTGGCCTCACAGAAAAATGTCTGAGAATATTTTAAGGCCATTATTATTACTGATTTAATAAAGAAAGAAGGTGCTTCTAAATGCATGGAGGTCCAGTTTTAAACTCCCAGCACTTCTGTAAATACTTTCATAAAAATTGACTTCAATTTCGCATAGAGAATACAGCAGTAATGAAATACTAGCAGAATATTTGGAATGGGTCCACTGAGGAAGAAATGGTATTTTATTAAGTCTTGCAGCAAGACAGTGCAACTCACACCGGAGTAAGCAGCCACACAAGTTCTGGTGCAGCAGAAAGTAACAGCACTTTGTTGTGAAATACTGCAATATATACCTGACTCTTCTGCTGACCTGCTCTCCCATCTTGAGCAACTTCCTTCACCTCTTTGTGCAGCTGTTTTCTCCTCCAGCATTCATCCACCTTCCTTATCTACATTATGAACTTGACAGACAGAAATTGTGTTTGCATAGTGCTAACGCAACAGCCCCCCCTTCAGCCCGTCCCTCTTCCACTGGAAGTCTCTAGATGTTTCCACAATACTCTGGTTGCTTGCAGTAGGAGTAAGCATTGTACAGTCTGGCTTGCAGCAAATGGATTCTTTAAGTAGATTTTTGAAAATTGTAAGGCTAAAAGTGAGTGTAAATAGTCTGCCTAGGGCAATTACAAATGAGGTGAGAGTAAACAGAAGCATATATGCAATATAGTATGGACTTGTGAAATATGCTTCCAGGTTTTTTCTGCTCTGCTCACAGTAAGGAGAGGACTGACACAGAAGCTTGTGTTAGCTGAGAATCCCTCCACTACAGAAGGTAGTCCCAGGGCTGCTATCATGATCTTTAAGGCAATTTTATGCAGCAAAAATAATGTAAAAATGAACCAAAGTCCTGCATCACTGTTACCATCTTTTACCTAAGTGTGTAATTCACAACTGCAGGTGTTCTGGGGACATAAATCTGCTGTTCAGAAAATAGCCACTGGCATAGCTGGAATGAACAGTTCTCTTACCAAGTCTTCAGAGCCATATTATGGTTACTTATGAGCGCAACATTAATACTAACACAGTGCATTTTCTTTCTAGTCCTAATGAATATTTCTTGGGTTCAAAACGCTCTGCTCCTCCCTCTTCTTGCTCCCCAGCCACTGTATTAAAGCACACTTTTTTACTCAGTCCTGAAAATGTTTCCTTAGTTTTCAGTAAAAAACATTTTTTCTAGGCTGAGTGAAACTGTAACAATACACACATGCATTGTGTGTTGTAATCCACTACTTGTTGCATTTCTCCCCTGCACTAAACATGAAAGACAGGTCCCCACCCCAAGTTTCACAAATAAAAATTAATTGAAGGTTGCTCATCACCCCATCAAGCACATGCTCTGCTTCCCACACCGGACCCCAAACTCCATCTGGTTCTCTATTTTGCCAGAGAATAAAGAGCTCTTTCATGAACTGGGCTGACCAGTGCTCAGAAGATCCTCATCTGGCACCCCACATTCTCATTAATCTGACACTAAATGAGGCAGAGAAGAATCTGGACCATATCACACTTTGAGGCTTGTATGATCATGGTGTGTTTAACATTTAATACTGCATATGCTTATAAAAACCTTTTCATTCAGTTCAGTCGCACTTACAGTTTGCAGGCAAGGCTTGAACTTCACTGCGGGGCTTCCATGCAGGTATGTTTGCTGCAGTGAGCTAGTTGGGAAAGATAACACAGCATCCCTTCTGCTTTCCTCTTCCCTTCTAGTGTAGGACTTTGATGTAAGCTTTATGATGTTACTCCTGTATTCTCTAGAGACCAAGAAAAGGGCCATATCACTGATTGTGGCAGATTTTGCTTTGCAGCGCCCTGTGCCTAACACAGTGCACAGAAATTGCACATAGACCCGGGTGAATACTGACTGCAAGATCTCTTGGTAGAAATGCCCCTTGCTATATATATTTATGTGCAATATCTAGCATAATAGTTTAACGTTTATTAAATAAATAGCAACTTTAAAGCTAATAAGGAGGTACTTAGAACTAAATTATGTCATAGGGCAAATGTAGTTAAAGAGGTTGGCTCCGAAGCCCACAGGACAGGAGCAGTGGGAATTAAAATTTCCAGTGCATCCCAATTCCCAATGCACCCCATTGCTCATTGAGAACAGTACCCCATACTGACAAAAGAAGTGGCTGCAAGGAAGTTTGAGAATCATGCTCCAGCTCATCCATCCTCCCTGTCTTCCTTCTGTACCAAAGCATTAGTTTTATCAGTCTCTGCACACATTTCCTTTGTACATTTGATCTCATGATGGATGTTGGAGGATACTTGTCCTCCCCTGGTATGCTATTAGGTACAAATATAAGGCAGCATGGTGACATTTTATGCATTTCCATTTTCTTCTCATGACTGTAACTCAGAAATTTCAGAGGAATGGATACTTACTGTATCTTTTTTTCCTTCTTGTGGAAGGAAAAAGGAACATCCAGTATGAAAACTGAGGATATCCTTACATTATCCAAGGCCACCATGAAACCCTCTCTTTTTACTACCAGGTAGCTTCACTTAAGGAGAAGCGTTAACTACAGCTGGGATTGCAAGTGGCTCACTACCATAGGCTGGGCAGTTTAGAGAGTCTTTTCTTCACTAAAAGTCACTAAACTGAGTCATAGTTTACCATTGGGTCATTTTACTGTTAGCTTGTAGGATTCTGCTGTTTATTAACAGCAATATGATGTCCATTTTCATTATTCAGTATACAACACTGTTACAGGAGATGAAGTATCCATTAAAAAAAGCAAAGGCTCCGGAAGCTCTGCTAAATAGTTCTCCTTTAGCTATGTTAACTGACAAGACATCGAGGCAAAGTGCTCTTGGGATTTGGATGACTTGGTGGCCATCTGTTCTGCAGGGAGGAGACCATCTGCCCTCTATATAACCCATCCATATCCACTGCAATCTAAGCACTAATACCTCTTGAAATCCCCACCTGTGGCCACTAAATGGTAGCCTCAATTTTCATATTACAAATGAAGCTGCAGCATGAAATTCTTTTACTTTTTAATTTTAGTGGCATTAGGTTGATTGCGTAATCCTGGTTTAGCTCGTATTATTATGCCCTCTCACACGCCGTTCCTGTTATTTGAGGATGGCAGTACTTACTACACAAATGAAAGCTAATAAAACACTGCTTTTGTAAGTCCCTGATGACACCAGAGAATATTGCAAACAAACTATTATTATTCTGTGGGTCAGTGTAAAACATGCAGCATTTTGAAATCACAGTGGATAAAAGAGCGGAGTGGATTTGCATAAATATTGCTCTTTTAGGCCCAGGCCCTAAACCGTAAATGAGACAGTGGCTTAGATCCAGAATTGCTAAATGATAAAGGAGCCGCTGCCAGATCTCCTTTTCTGAGTTTCATCTTTCAGTACTTCATGGGATATCACATGCAGACTACACTTCTGCAGCTTACTGCCACCTAAGCAGCTTGACGTGGTGAAAGGTAACCTCACAACTGAACCCCTGACCCAAACTTGAAGGAAAAATAAGCCCTGTGCAAACTGAGATTATTTCTATTTTAGCTAACTGAGCCATCAACCCATGTAATTTTTTTCCCATAAGGTTTGCAAGAGTAAAAATAGGCAGTAGTCAGGGACAATTCTCATGTTTTAAACCAATATCTGAGATAATGCCCGCTGAGGTAATCTACCTACCATTGTAACCATCACTGTAGTAGCTAGTAGGTTAAAATGCTCTTAAAGGCTAGATTTGTCTTGGCAGTGACTAGAGAAAGAGGTATAGTACTCTGATTTTGAATAGATCAACTGAGACCCTTCAACAGTTTTAATACTGGAATATTATCATAAAATGTGCCACTCATATGGAAAGCCAGGGAAGAAAATACAATGAACTCAGGCTCTCCTTTGGGTTAAAAATATGTCCTCTGGGGAGAACTGTATGTAGTTGGCCAACTGGCAACTCGGTGTGTCTACTAGATGATCGAGCAGATTGCTGTACTGAGGTCCCACTGGCTCATGCCTTTTAGTCACAAGAAAGAAATTTTTTAATGGCTTTTCACACCTTTGCGCACAGGCCTACACAGGCTGAGCCAGAAGTTGACCCTTAGAAATGCTCTGTGATCATTTACCATCAGCTTTCTCTTTCAATCTCTAGATGAAGGTGCTTCATTTCACCCATGCGATGACACCTACTGTGGTCCCTTTCCTGAGTCAGAGCCTGAAGTAAAGGCTGTTGCTCATTTTCTCCGCAAACATCGGAAACAAATAAAAGCCTATTTGTCCTTCCATGCATACGCACAGATGCTGCTGTACCCTTACTCTTACAAATATGCAACTATTCCAAACTTCAGCTGTGTGGTAAGTACATTAAAACTTGGGAGAATATGCTTCCCTATATAATAATTTTTGGTATATTTTGTTTTGAGAGGAGGCTTGTTTCTTCAATACTTTGCACATATTTAATATTGAGCAGTGTTTATTCTGGATCCACTTGCAATCTCATTTCTGGTTATATAACCTTCACTCAAATTGAGTCAGCAGTAATTTGATTAAAATGGTATAGTGCCTTCCATCCATCAGTCCCTTTAAATTACTTTATAGGCTAAATCCCTGGGTTTTAATTACAGTTATTAGCATTTTATTTAATTAACTGTAATGGGAATTATGTAGTTAAATCCTTGGACATCTAGCTGAAATTCTGTCCCTTCATGCTCAGAACTTAAACACCAGAAGCACAAAGAAGAACATCTTCCATTTTATGAACAAAATAAAATCAAAATAGTTTATAATTATCAATTAGAGGAGAAATCTCATCAATGTCACCAAAAGTGAATCTTCTATTGCTTTATGTATCATCCTGCTCAGACATAGTGGTTTTGCCCCTTAAAGACAAGCAGCTAATTAACATCAGGTGCTTTAGAGTTTTTGTCTATTAGAAGAATAAATTAGTAAGAGTAGATTTTTGGTGCAAGCCTGTTGATTTACAAATATGTACATTTTATGTATTCCATGCTCATTCAAATGCAGGAGATCTAGTCCCTCTGCTCACAGTTTGAGGTCTGTTTTTAGCCAGCCTCCTGTACATAAAATCCTCTCTATAGCTTATTCTCTTAGGGAAATGTGGCTCAAGCCTCACTTTCTGTTTTGTCCTGCTCACAGACATACATTACACCAACCTACTAGTAGCAAGCCTCTTTCTTTTGCCCTCAGTCCCCAGTAAAATTACATTGTCCATACATCTCCTATTTTCACTTTGAAAGTTGCAGTGACCTTTAACTTACTAGTTCAAGCTAGTTTACTCCAAAGGGAACTTAACTGCATCTTAGATTTATCCTGTGCCGAATAAATTATGTTGTTAGTCCCTGGACCTTGGCTGAAGTTTCACTCAGCTGCCCTCTTGGGAGGCTGAGCAGCCAGCACTCCACAAACTGAACTCTGTCTGTGTGGGTTTATTTCTGTTAAGACACATAATTTCAGCAGCTACTAAAAATTCCCCTGCCTGATGTCATTCTTGGGAAAGGAGCAAATTAGAAGTTAACTAAGCAGCCAGAGGAGCTAAAAATATGAGACTTGTGGGGACTTGCCACCGAACCTTGCACTGACTGTGAATGAATCCATGAGCCTTCTTTTTACTCTACATTCTCCACCCTCTTCTGGGGAGTGGCAAAGAGAAAGGAACTCCCCAAGTGAATTGGTGACAGTTACTTACCAAAAAACATAGACTAGGAACTTAAACCACAGTATCTCATTCCTTTGAAGACCAGCAGGTGCAATAATTGTTTTTTAAGAAACATACAACACAGCAGAAGTTAAAGACCTGCTATGACGAAGAATCAGCATCTCCTCTGCAAGTAGATGATTATTGGGTATCTGATGAAAATATCCAGAGTAACATAAGGCAATAGCAGACACTGTGTCAGGAAATTAGAATCATAGTCTCATAGAGTCATTCAGGTTGGGAAAGACCTTTAAGATCATCAAGTCCAACTGTTAACCTAGCAGTGCCAAGTCTACCACTAAACCATGTCCCTAAGCACCACTTCTACATGTCTTTTAAATACCTCCAGGGATAGTGACTCAGCCACTTCCCTGAGCAGCCTAATATCCAGTCTAAACCTCCCCTGGTGCAACTTGAGGCTGTTTCCTCTTGCCGTATCACTTGTTACTTGAGAAGAGTAGGGAGAAGAGACTGACAGCCACCTTGCTGCAACCTCCTTTCAGGTAGTTGTAGAGAGCGATAAGGTCTCCCCTCAGCCTCCTCTTCTCCAGGCTAAACAATCCTAGTGCCCTCAGCCGCTCTTCATAAGACTTGTGCTCCAGACCCCTCACCAGCTTCGTTGCCCTTCTCTGGACACGCTCCAGCACCTCAACATCCTTCTTGTAGTGAGGGGCCCAAAACTGAACACAGGATTCAAGGTGCGGCCTCACCAGTGCCGAGTACAGGGGCACAATCACTTCCCTCCTCCTGCTGGCCACACTATTCCTGATACAGGCCAGGACGCTGTTGGCCTTCTTGGCCACCTGGGCACACTGCCGGCTCATGTTCAGCCGGCTGTCAACCAAATTCATTGTAATGAAAAAGAGTCTCTGAGAGTTTTCACACGTACCAGTAGATCTTCAGTACATGTTGTTCTTGTTGCTCAAGGGCTATTTCCATTCTGAGACTGAGAGTAAGTGCCTCTGAGTACACATACTCTATCTTTCCATCCACAGCTTTTAGACCAAAGGAACCCAGTTTTTGATGTGGAGTAGGTGTTCCCCAGGTTTGAGAGACCTTGGATCAGGCTTCTCATCAGAGGGAGCGGAGCACAGACCTAAAGGGACAAAAACAGACACTGTTCTAGACAACAGTCCTGGACAAATGGAAGCCAAATCCCAATTCTAAATATTTTGCCAGTATTTGGACTCTATATTCCTTTTCATTGCAGTGAGTCAAAAAGAACAGGGAGATTGGAATAAGAAACTGAAGTAATTTCCTGTTATTTAGAAAGCTCGTTATGGGGATCGTAGTGAAAATGAATGGAAAACTGTTGCTTATTTTTTTATGTGTTTTAATATTTGCCTACAGCCAAAGACTCCACCACCTGATGGATCCTAAATGAATAGTCTTTAATATTTCAAGTGTCTAAAATGGTGACTTAGGCTGAGGTTTCAGATTCTCCGGTTCTCTTGGAAATTAGAGTGAGCTGGCGAGTTGCAGATCCCTGTTTCCTGCTGCTGATGGAACAATTTCTGTTGGTCTACATGGACTGTGTACAGTTCAACTGTAGGACTCCACATGCATAGCAGATAAATAACATTTGGTGCTAACAGGGGGCCACAATTAATCCTGAACAGAAGAAAGGATGTTTCTGTCTGGGTCGTATCCTTCTACTGAGCTGTCAGTCACCATTTTGATTAAAGTGTTCAATTATTCAGAGTTGCTTTGAAACCCGAGAGCTGTGTACTGATCACAACATGCATGTTCTGTTCTAATTTAGGCACAACTCCCTTATTAACACTCTCCTAAAATTTGTTCTTTTAAGATACTTAAAATGGAAGTATACTTTTAGATTGAAAAAAACAGCAGAAACATTCATCCACCTCGAGAGTTTTAAATTTCACGTACTTTTCATCCCTTTTCTTCCTGTACAGTTGTTTGCCTTAGTGTTTGCAGTGAACTTAATATAGCGTGACTGAGTTTGTGTAGGTCTTTGTAAAAATCTGGTAATTTTATGTGAAATTTTCTCCTTGAGGGTGTTCAAAACTGGTTGCTCGAATTTATTCAGGATCTAACCTGCACAGCATGATGCAGTTGAGAATTGTCCCCTTCTTTGGGCACATAACACCAACAGTGGAAGCAAGTAGCACCCCTCGAGGCAAAGAGCATCGAGTTCACAGAGCCCAGGGATGCCTGCCTACATGGTGGACATGGACTTGGATCACTCCCGGTCTCGCCTCCAGAAGGCTGCTGCCTCTGCACAGAACCCAGTGCTGTTGTGCTGGTTTTAAATAGGCATTGCCAAACTATTTCTTCAGAAAGATTTCAACAGGGCTTGCTTCTGTTGTCTCATTGCTGTACAATGCAGAGGGGGTCCTCTCCTTTGTGGCTATTTCTCCTTTCCATGAGGCGTTTACCATGGCATTGCTCTCCACCCGCCTCAGCTCCCTCAGCTGGGACCTGCCTCCCACTCCCTTGGTGTCAGGCCTGTTGTCAGGCCATTCCAGCTCCACACCATGGCCCGGGGATGGTAAGCGCAGCTGCTTGCCGAATTTCTGGTGAGAAACTGAGCCTGGTGGTCGGGGCTTCAGTGCAGGCACCAGACGACAGCCCCAGCTTCAGCTGGAGCTCCCCACTCCCCAGAGCCCTGCAAGGCCTCCCTGCCGCCACCATGGCCTCACACTGCAACTGCACCACCCTCACGGTGTCCAACAGCCCCGACCCCATCATGGGTCTTGTGTGTCATGACTCTGACATGTCAGAAGCTGAGGCATCTGTAAGAGGAGGAAGAGTCCCAAGTGACAGCACTTCCCACTTCCTCGGACCTCCTTCCACCTCCTCAACTTTGGTGTTAGGGCGAGCCAGAAGTTACCCCTCACACCGGCTGGCGACCACATCCTGACAGGGCAGAAGCTCCCAGCAGCGTTGACTTCAGTCACTCTCTTGTGGAGGTGGCAAGAGGAAGAGAAAGGGCAAGCTGAAAATGTCGGAGTCTCCGGCACTATCATCCCTGTGCTGAGAAAAAAACAAACAAACAAAAAATCTAGTCATGCCTAATGGATTTTTATAATGGAGTAAAAAAGTTCTCTGCCATTTGCTAAGAGCAGTTCTCAGTGTAAAACAAACTCTCCAAAGTCCTACTTCCTGGCCAGTAAAGGAAAATTAACTTTTTTTTCCCCTGGAATGACATTTTCAAGCAGTTTTCTCTGGCTTCTCTACTCGGGTGGACAAAGACCCACAGCAGGTACGCCTGCAGAGTTCAGACCCAGGATTAAGCCAGAACCATCAGAGATTCAGAAGTGGAATTTTCCTCCTTCCTTTTTCCCACTCTGCTCACTGAACCACTGTGGGGTGTCACCAAGAGATCATTTCTGCTTCACAAGCCCAGCAGAGATGAGGTTTAGTGGAGTGGGAAATGTATCCACAGGAACTGGCAGAAAATGCATGTGTGGCTTTAAACTGCATAAAAAAAGAGATTATTTCATCTCATGGTCTCATATGTTGCCTAAATTTGTTGTGTCCCTGAATTGGTATATATACCTATAATTACAAATACTTAATGGCTGAGCATTCACAGTGCAGTGAGCTTCTTTAAGCCATGAAAATGTCTAACCAAGTTTTTCAGGGAATTAGGGAATTTCTGTCAATAAAAATAAATAATGCATTTATCCCTTAAAATAATTTTAAATTAGCTGCCATGGACTCACAGAACAGAGCATTGCGCTGGAAGTCAAGAATCCATAGCCCAGGTTCCAATCCCATTACAGTCTTTAATTCAAAGTCTAATTTATGTATTTGTTTTTCTCCCCCACATAGGAATCAGCAGCCTATAATGCTGTTAACGCTCTTCAGTCAGCCTATGGTATACGATACAGATACGGTCCTGCCTCTAGCACTTTGTGTAAGTTTTCCTCTGGCACAGGTTTGTGACTTTGACCTACCTATAGTAAGGAGGAGATTACCCTTATTATAACAAAGAAAGCAAACACTGTTTCAAGTGAACTTTGTTCCAGTTGTGGATGGTGAGGAAGGCGGAAGATGAAGTTTTGTAACTGATTCAGTCAGCTGATTTCGGTAAGATTAACTCAACTGATGCAATAGAAGAGATTAAAATGCAACGCATTTGAGAGAAGAAAGCCAGCAAATAACATGTTCAGAACATATAAAAATAAAATGGGGGAAAAAAAAGATAAAATAAGATCTTAAAAAGCATATCTTTATCAGATACTGTAAATGCACTGCTAAGTTATAAAGTATTTGGGAGGAAATAATTCAAAGTAGGTTTCATTTTTCACCATTACTTTGCATCCCCTTCTGTGCAATTGTGATAGATACAGCTATTCATAGAGCTCATTCTAAAATTTAGGGTGATGTCTTTAAAAGCTAGGTTTCAAATGTCTCTGTGTCTAGATGATGATAAATGTATCTTTACAACAGTATCTTTATTTGGACATCTTTCATTTTTCAGAGAGTGGTTTCAAATGCATTTTTCCCTATAACAAAAGATCTTTAAAGTATACCTTTTAAATATGTAACAACATTTGTCAGGCAAGCTCTCCATATAGACAGGTAAGAGAAAAAGAAGTTCGATAGGTTTCAATGAGACACTTTTTTTTTTTACTGAAACTATGAGGCCTGGATGCTCTCGGTAATGATAAAAGACTTTGAAGAGGTGCGAAGCTTAAGTAAATAACAAGATTTTTCACAAGTAATCTCCTGCATCTCCTCTGCTGTTGCTGTGTTTCAGCTAGAGCTTCACTTTATTGTGGGCCTCCACTGACAGCACGGTCAGCATCTCATGCTCATTACAGTGCAGTGAGTCGCTATGTCAGAGGAAGAGCAGTGTGAATTCATGCCAGAATTGCACAGAAGACAGCAGGCCACATGAGAGATGGATCTTTGTATAAACATAAGTGTCTTGGGTAATCAACATATGGAGATAACGAAAGCATAAGAAGCACACTTCCTTGGGAAGGTCTGTTAATATTAGACACCACCTATGCAAGTGCTCTCATGCTGTAAGGAAATGGTGAGAAAACAGGACAGAAATGAAAAGCATTTCAAAAGCACTTTGAAAAGGAGAATGTAGACTATTTTATAAACTTTGTCCCTTCCCCCTGCAAAGGAATTGCCTAAAAAACCCAAGTGAAACCTTAGGAGTGTGCAGAGCTCCAGTCGAGCTGGGAGATCTTTGCAGAAGCAAAGCTTTATACTGCACTCGCCTGGGGACAAAAACAATTTGGGGCTTTATTCTAAATGTTCTCTTTTATTAAAGTTTTGCTTTACACAAAGAAGTCCATTGTCGATTTTTTTTCCTGTGAAAATCAAGGGTCTAACCCATATTGTGCTGAGCACCTTTCACCAAGTGCTGGCTACCCATGCCCTTCTCTGAAGGGTGTTCAGGATCGGGGCAAGAAACAAGCTGGCGTTGCAAGTGTATTCACTGAGCCCTGGAGACAAAATGCCACAAGAACCCTCTGGTGCTTTCAACATGACCTACATTTAACCTTTTTTAAAATTTTCTCTGGATTCCCTCTTTCAGATGTGAGTTCTGGTAGCTCTATGGACTGGGCCTACAAAAATGGCATCCCCTATGCATTTGCATTTGAGCTGCGTGACACCGGCCATTTTGGATTTTTACTTCCCGAGACGCTGATCAAACCAACCTGCACGGAGACCATGCTTGCAGTTAAAAATATAACTCTTCATCTGCTGAAGAAATGTCATTGAGAGCTATTTCTGGGAGCTGGAAGTGAGCTTTTTACTCCCAGTGCTGATGCCTTTCAGTGTGCTCAGTTGCCATTCTAAGCTTGGCCACTTCAAAATTACAGAAGCTAATGGGAAATATGATATTGTTTCTACCAGATTTACTGGGTGGGAAATGGAAAAAATCATTTAATATCTGCTCTACAAAAGTCCATAAAGTTGATATCCTAACTCAGTTAGCAGTTTGGTGTAAAATAATCTGTTCTTTTTGCAATAAAGCTTCGATTCTGCAGTTTCAGTGGGGCAGATCCAGGTCCACATACAGGTGCCTGAAATAAAATTCCACTTCCAGACAGTCCCTGGCCTTATTCCTTTTCCTAACAGGAAGACTTAGGGGAAGTCTCTTGAACCAAGGGGTAAAGTTTGCATTCATATATATGTATTCTGTGACCCGACACAGGCCTGTATCTACAGCAGCAAACAGTATATAATTGCAGCTGGCTGCACTGCAAGTGGCAATGTGGCTTCCTTCTGCATGTATGCATACATATGTATATGCACTTTTGTGATTTTTTTTTCATGTAATGCGAGAATTTGATCCAAGGTTTCCTTTAACTGTTCAGAGAAACTTATTTTCAAATGTATATATTGGGGTGGACTCAAAATCAACATATTACCCTTGAAAATGTAACTTTCCTAGAGATGTGTAAGACTTATAATCAAATATTACTGAGATATACAATATGCTGCTTTATGGAGAGGCAAAGCGACTTGCCATGACTTGGAACCTGGGAGCCGGCAGTCAACTGGTGCATCTGGGTTCCGCTGTATTCGGTGTCTGCCCATTTCTACCAGCCAAGGATCTAGCCTTAAAATGTAATCAGCTGATGTTAACTGATGTTTTATTTATTCAGTATTCTTGCAGTGAATTCTGCAGCTTTATGGCTATGTGTCTGTTCTTCTTGGAAGTCATACTTTTTGCATGTTTTAAAGGAATTAATAATAGATTCTTAAGTGAGCCGGAGGTGAAAGCAGAAGCTTTACAGCTGAAATACAGTGAATAAGAACCATGTTTGAAAGAATATTAATGAAAGCACAGAGAATATAACAACTTGTTGAGGGTTTTTTTGTACTTTAAAAATACTATTTTTTTTATCTTATATATATAAGCATATATTTTACTTTATTAATTTTGAGTTTAATGTTATGCCATAGCATGTTAAATAAAACATATTTGTTAATAAAATCATCAAAGGCTTTTGAAGTATTCTTTAAATTTCATTTAATTGTTAAAGCTTTAGTTCAATGGTGTGACAATTTTATCTATCTGTAAAACATTACTGACATCAAACATGCGATATTTTAAAAAATCTATATCCTTTCTAAATAAGTACTTGAACTTAGCAAATGGACAACCTTTATGAGACTAGGGAGCACTGTATTTAATTAAGAATATCACTGTTTTCAGGACTGCAAAAGGCAATCAGTGAACAAAGATGACAGAATTGAATACTATTTGTTTTACATTTTGTTAATAAAAAGTATTTATTTTTAACAACCTTTCTGAAAGCTTGTTCAGATCTGATTAGTTCAAACTTGCTTGAGTACTGCAAGTTCTATTCTGGTTTAATAAAAACCTAGGGGACAGAAGCTCTTAAAATATCTACCCACTAGTCATTTCCAATTGCTTATGACCATAATCATTAAATATTCTGAAGACAGCAATAACTATATTTTTCTATGCACAGATTCTTGACCAACAGTCTTGATAGTGGTGTAAATTAAATATTAGCACCAATTGTTGTGAGTTGTTCTGGATTTAGGTAACAAGAGTGAACTACTACAAGGATGTAAGAGACTGAAGTGAAGGACAGAAGGCACGAGAGATGCCTAATCAGCATGAGGCAAATTTGCCTCTGGATTGCTACAATGCAAACCCTTCCAAGTATGGGCCAGGAGAAGCCAGATTCCGATGTGATCGTTTGATTCCTGTTTGTAGTCCAGCAGTTCATCATATGAAACATTTCATCTTTATCTTCTGTCCTGGTACCTCCACTGGTACTGAAAAGTAATGCCAGGAGAAGCCAGATTCCGATGTGATCGTTTGATTCCTGTTTGTAGTCCAGCAGTTCATCATATGAAATGTTTCATCTTTATCTTCATACCATCATATCTCCACTGGTACTGAAAAAGTAATTGAACCTTTCGAGCAAGAATGAAAAAATAAAAAAAAAAACAAAAACCAAACAACAAAAAATGCACTTTTAGTTACCAAAAGGACCTAACATTGTAGATCCAGTTGACCTTCTTGGACAGGAATAATTGCAAGTATTCTTACATTTAGCTAAGAAGCTTTGACATTTAGAAGTACTTGATATAAAAACCAGTCCATGAATAAAGCTAGATCCTGGTATCTGGATGGACTCAGCTTGAATACTATGTGTTATGTGCAACTGAAAACTCTGAGCTGAGTTTGAAGACCTGTGCAGGGTAATTTAGTGCCCCATAGCTGAATACAAGTGTAAACAGTCTCTGAGCCCTTTAATTTCAGGGTCACTAAAGCTGATCAGAACAACAGTCACTAGAAAAGAACAAACCCTATTTCCTGAATTAAGAATTGTAAGACAATTTATCAGCAAGAGTGATTCTAAATAGAGTAGTTTACCCTAAGGAAAGAACTATTGGAAATCAGCTATTTGGATATGGAACGACAGCCTCTGTGACTTACAAATGTTACTTCTCTGAAGAGCTCTTTTTTATCTCCATAATTGCTTACTTCTCTTCCTTTCGTATTTCTCTTCAGCAGTCTTTATTGCCTACAGGACAACAGAATCAATAACTGGTTTTGAGAAACGTGAATTTATTTTATGATCATAGGTGTAGTTTATCATTCAACATAATAAAAAGAATGTGAACAGCAAAACACTGGTTATTAACCCAGGAGTCAAAATCACATATATAATGATTATGTGAAATCCAGGAGTTACACTTCCATTGATTATTGATAGAATAATTATAACCTCTTCTGTAACTTGGAAGAAGTGCTCAGACAAGCTTATGTAAACACCTTTTTTTTCTGATAGCTTCTCTTTTTTATAAACAAAACCCTGAGATTAATTAACATGAAGGAAACAGGTCTATGCGTCTTCAAGTCACCCTTCCCAACAACAAAACAATTATCTCAAACTACCTTGAATCATCATTCATAAACTGATAAAAAAATTGGCCTTTACAGGTCGAAAAAAGGCATTGAGTCTGGCTGCAAACCTTGAAGAAAGAGTACAGCTGATGGGTGAAGCTCCTTGTGTGTTTTTCAGAAGTCGTTTCAAAAAGGCCAATGTATTTGGTCACCAGGTAACATGTAAAACCTATGGAAAACTGCAATTCTTTTCTGAAATTTCTGAAATTTTAATAGAAAGAGTCCAAATGACCTTGAATGCCAACAGGCATTTACTTCAAAACATCCCGTGCTGGTCTGCTTGTCTATAACAAACTGTAATGTGCAGACTGCGCTGCCTACCTGAGGACTGCACAAAATAACTTTATCGAAAAGACTGCATCTAATTCTTAAGGTTGGGAAGAAAGCATTATATTTCCTACCAAAAATGAGTCACTAATCAACTATTCTAGTTTATTCATGTTAAACAATCCATTCCCTTATTTATGTTTACATGTACCGCTTAAACATTAAGATATTCGGTAGCATGGGTAGAGTAATAAGTATTTTTGTAAGCCCTTTGACCTTTCCTTTGGTTGTACAAAACTACTATATCATTTCCATAGTTCACTGCTATATAGCAGTCACATTCATTGTTTAAAAATGTTAGTTCCACACAGAATGACTTCATGTTTTTGAATTCTGTGCCTAAAGGCCAGATGTTACCATTTCCATGCAGTTCTTAAGTGATGGTAAAACACCAGAATAATCTCTCAGATGCACAGAGACACAACTACCCCTCTGCTGTAGAAAACGGGACAAGAGAACAGGAATTCAAATAAATTACAGAGAGACTTTCTAAATATAAACCCCATAGCATTAGCTATACTTCTTTAAAAACATTTTTAAACGCTCACCACACAAAATACCTTTTCCGCATTGTAAATTTAAAATTCTGCCCACGGAAAACGTACCATTTGGCATGCTAGATGTATGCCCAATTCTCATACTCATTTAGGATAAAAAAATTAAGGTCCAAACAGCTGTAATTGCTTCCTCATTCACTGTGTAAGAGGAAAGCTGGGTGAGCAGAGAGCTGCCTTCTGGCTGACTGCATCGATGGGCTTTCAAGCCATATCAGCACCACGAAGGCAGGAGTTGGCAGGTCTGTCTTGGAGGAAGGTGAACAACTCCAGAGTGATTTTCACAGCCCTCGGCTGAACGTGCCTGTCGCCCGAAGCGCGATGTGCTGGTTGAGCAGCTTGTCGGACATTCACAGCCTTAGGCTGCATGTGGTATCAAAAGGACCTGCCTTAATAGCAAGGTCTTCTGTTAAGACCTGGAAATTTAGGATAACTAGAGTCACTCCAGAGCAATGAGCTAACACACAGTTCTCCTTAGCAAATGATGTTTGGGGCAAGGACGTTTAGAATAGGCAAATCTTTAGCCCCTGAATCCTTGTCCTTGCCTGACAGGCAGGAGCGGTCAAGCAGAAAGTCTCATCTCTCTCCGCTTGCAGATCCTTTCAAGCCCTCTCCTGAGAGAATGAGTGAAGCACAGCAGGGCTTGCCCTTGGATTTAGACATCGGGGAATGCACTCATAAATAATAGATTCAAATACTAATTAAAAAAATCTGCCACTGTCCCTGCCCACGCAGAAAGTGCATTTTGCCTGTGACAAAGAAAATCCATCCATTGCCATAACGACATGGGGTAATATATTTCATCCATCCTGCCTGTTCTTAGATTCCAGCCACCTTAGCACTGCTCAGTGTTATTGAAAAAGACACGTGGCAGAATAGCCATAGCAATTAAATATTTTGATCTACTCCCAGGTCTGTAGAAGCATATACTTTATCTCAAATAATAGATAACTGCTTCTGACATAAATATTGTGGTATGATTGCAAGCAGGTGCTTTAGTCTTTCGTGCTGACAACTGCGTGCCAGGCTATTCCTCTGCGTACCAGGATGGCTCGATGCTGGGAGAGCCATCTCTTTTTTAACCAAATAATGAACCCTTTTTTTTAACCTGTTCTGAGCAGAATATCAAGTTAGGTCTGAAGGTACATACACACAAAAGAGTCTGAGAAAGTTCCATTTTATAACAGAATTTTCAATTTTCTAGAAAATAATTCATCTGTTAAAATCACAGCCAGAGTTTTCAGCTGGCTGATTGTTTTCAGCATATCATAACTGAAAAAAAAGGGTATAGCAGCCTGAAAAGCTGAGCAGAAATGACTGATCTACTTAGTGTTTCATTTCCCTTGTTTCATTTCACTTTGCTTCTAGATTGAGAAAACCTGAGTTGATTGGGCTGAATTGAAGGAGTGCAGTCAAAAAGCTGAGTGTAAAGGGTTCTTCTGTGCTTAATGAGCTAGAAAGAGCTACTTTAAGAAAAAGAAACAACTTGGTATATTTTAAGTTCTTTATACAGACGAATTGCTTTACTCTGTTTGAATGAAATTATCACATTTGCAGAGCTTAGTATGGTTTGGGAAGATGTATTGCTATTTTCCTGTGAGCCAGCCAGTTTTCTAAGGGTTAAATGAGTGAAATGCCTGCTAGTGTGGTAGGAAAACCAGAGCTGCTCTTTGGCCTTGTTAGCACAGAACCTGTCAACAAGGCAAAATGCACTTGAGCCTTCTCTAACAGGATAAATTTACGCTATCATGCCACACGCATCTCCATTTCTCTTCCTCCATTTCAAAAAAGAAGTGAATACTGTCTGTTGGTGATGACTCCAGGATATAAAAAAGCCTAACTTTTGGTACTAAATTTAAATGATGAACCTGTTAAAATGTGTGAACTTCCCCACATACCTACGCAGATCCATTCACACACAAACAAGATGTCTGTCTGCACAATGTGTACTGTGTGATGGTTTACGTAATGATGTAGCTGCAGTTCTTGGCAGCCATGGGGCTGCTGATAGCAGGCAGCATGTGTTCGGCAGCTCTCCTCTGCCTGCTGTAAGCACACACAAGTTCAGCTCATTTGGCCAGTTCCCTCAAAGCCCCCAACACTATTTCACTGGTGCAACACAAGAAGTTCTCCTCCTGGGGTTGCTGCAGTGTATTTCTGTGGGTTATCTGCTACTACCATTAACACACCACCTACAAGCTCAGATCATGGGCCAAGCCCTTCATGTATTGCACCGTAGAGAGCTAAGAGGTTGGGTTTTGCTATTGCAAACACTTAGAGCAGAGGCTGTAAGAAGGTGTTACGCCCTCAACTCCCAATGTGGACTGCATCCCAGAAAGCCCTCATTACCTCCTGGGTTACAAAGAAGACCCTACACCATTGCCCATGGTTACCAAAGGTGTGCCCAAGGCTGTTCCTGTAAAGCCTGGGAACACTAAGGAGAGCACTGGAGAGCCTACAGGCCCATACCAGCTGCCACCAAGATTTTTTGACTGCTTCAGCCCATGAACAATTCTTCCATATATGAGCCATTTGCAGGAATACATTTGTAAAACAATAATTTTAGAGAAAAAAAAAAGGAAGTTGTATATTTTAAAGATTTTGTTAAAGCTATTGTGATTTTTTTAATGAGGTTTCTTTTCCGAGAAATGAAATCTCTTTCCAAGTAGCTGAGGTAGAATCAACCTGAAGTTGCTGTCATGCTGAAGGCTCTTGAGGGAGTCAGTGGATGCGGTCCACTACCTGTCAAACACACACTTACCAACACTGCGGATAATAAGTGCAACCTTCAGTAGATGTCTCAGCAGAGACCTTGCAGCAAACATTTCTGAAGACCAGGCTACTCTTCAGAGAGCGGTTTTGATACAGACTGGCTAACGAATGTTGAAAAGCTCATCTACAACTCTCTCCTCTTGAGCTTAGAGTAGGAACATCACGTTTCCACAGCTGTGAGGACTGCAGTTTTCAAAAAAACGTTAAAGTCTGTATCAGAGTTTTAACAGAGAAAGGAAGGTCCCCACTCATTTCACACTCCTTGGCACGGCACCAGGGGAAAGGCTCCATTGCTGGTGTGCCTGGCTGCAGATCCACTGGCACCCAGCCCATCAGAAACAGTATTATGTAAAATTGCTGGAATCTCCAACCTGTTTTTTGCTTCTGCCCCTTTGAGAATCTTAAACAATCCATCAGTGCTAAGGCCTGAATATGCACAAGAATAACTCCCCCCCATGTAGGTATCTGTTGAAGGATGCACAAAAAGTTGATTTCTTAAAAATTCCTTTTTGGATTCAGTGATTTCCATTCTGCTGAAAACTAACAGTTTGTATGTACAGCGGGGGAAAAAATAATCCCGGAAAACAAATTATTTATGAAAAGATTTATCCAAAACCATACTAAATACGGTACGGATCATCTTTGTACTCTTAATTCTGAACACACACCAAAGGTGGAACATTTGGAGCACGTTTTCCATTTTCGTTCAGAATCAGGACTAAAAATAAAGGCAAAGGCAAAGTCTAAGATGGAATAGAGGAGAAAATCCACATTAAATAGCAAGGCTCTAGGCCCCAAGAGCAGCAGAGATTACTTGGACTAGTATAAAAAGGCATTTTTATTTTTAACCAGGAATAAAATCACTGAAGAACTAATACTTAAGAAAGATGAAATGAAATAATGTTGAATAATGTTGGTGTGTTGAATAATTAGAGGACTGCTGGGTCAGATGGCCTACTGGGAGAGCAAATGGCTATCTGTGACTAAACAAACAGTTGGAAGAACAAAAGTTAGAAAAAAATTGGCAAACAAGCAGAGACTAATATTTCAGATTGAATGACACTCTGTGAGAAGTATAAAAATATCTTCATCCTGAGTAAGTAAAGTAAACAGATACTGCTGGGATTACTTCTAAAAGTAATAAGCAGAGAAGGCCAGAGGGACACAAAATTCAAGAGAATCACTTCTCTCTTCATCTGACGGTGTCAGAGCCTACAATCACGCTTCTCTTACCTAAAAAATTATCTGCCCTTGGAGTAATCCCATGGGGACAATGTTAATTAATATTCAGGAACCCGGTGACATAATGAATTTTTAGTATATGTGGATCTTAGCAAAGAGGTAAAGGTATCTAGCAATGCTCACTACCTTCCTTGGCAATTACAGTGTTACCCATTCCATGCAAGTTGGCACCTTTATCTCCACCTCTCCAGCTGTATGTGTGGATAAAGCCTAACACAGCAAAACTGGATGGGTATCTGCTGTGTGAAGAAGCAGAGCAGCGGTACAGAGGTAGCAGAAGTTGTCTGCATTATATTTGGGCCATATTTCCACAAGGGAATGTATATAGGTGTAAAAAATGCCATATATCTGCTGCAAGATATCAGAGACCAAAAGGTAAAGATTAGATTCCTTTATGGAAAGCCTCACTTACAAAATTCATCAAAATATTGATCCTCTTGCATGGTAGAACTGCATTTCTTCTTCTACTTTTCATTAGACATCCATAATGCCATGCAGTGATGATTCTTCTCTATTCTTCTACACTGCAATGCATTTTGGAAGTACACAGCTTCTCAAGAACAAGTTGATACCATAGCTGAAAAAAATAAAGTTGCAGTACCACAAATATACAGTATGAAATTAAAGACATGCAATAAATTGCAAGCAAAAAGCAGTACTGGAACCCAGGAGATGAGACTTATATGGGAATGTTCGCAAGGAAGGCTCTCCTAGGCTTCACTAAATCTCGAAAATGTGTATCTGTTTAAACTGCACTTTATGCTCAAATTCACTGGAGTACAGAAGTCAAGGCTGCAATGAAAGGGAAAACTATTGGATATGTATCATTTTACTTGCCATTCAGTGTGGGAAATTACTTTAACACAGCCAGAGTCAGCCTATTTGCCTAGTATATATCTTTTAAAAAAGGAACAATAAATAAAAAATAATCCTTAAACTCCACAAATTTCTTTGTCATACAGAAAAGTATTATTTATCAAGGCTCACACATCAATTACAAATCTCTCTATGCTTCACCTTTAAGTGTTCCCTGACAATTACATACACCACCACGAGAAAGATCTAAACCTTTAACAGCCCAATCAATATTATTCAGCATATTGACAACAACTGGCAATACTCCTATAGCCAAAAGCTTTACTTGAGATTTCTGCTATCCCAGTAAATCCTCCTATTCTTTCATGCCTGGAAAAAAACAGGCAGTCCTTGTACCTCCTCCTGCAGGACAGTACTGCAGGGTGCTAAGGAACGAGGAGGTGTTACAGGAGTTCCAGGATTACCAATGCCGCCATTCACCTTCTGTTTTTTCTGTATTCATCCCCTGGGGTGGCAGGCCTCAACTTTCACCTGTCTGGGTGGAGAATTTCACAGTCCTTCTGCTCTAAAGGTGGGATTTAACTCATCTGACTTCACCGATATGAAAGCTATTCATCTAAACTAAATTAACTTGGTTCCCTCTGTATTCAGTAGAGAAAAATAAAGTATGTAGAGGGTGACAGGGCACATCTATCTTAGACTTGGTACTATTGGTACTGCATGAGTTACCCATTAGATGCTAGTCTTTTAGCTTAGCAAGAGTCCAGATGACAGTTTAGACTAGGTGCCTAGTTTTTATGACTGTTAAAACTAATTAAGACAAACTCCACCTGAGGATGAGGCACATCTTTTAACTCCCAGTACATCAGCCATGCTTACATACCAGCTCTGGCTGAATTCAAATGCCTGAAGTTCCTTCTCTCAGGGTTGCCCACGGCATATGGGACATTCAGGGAGCAAACAGACTTTTAAAAAATAAATGTTATTTATTTTAGCTGTAGATATTTGTTTAATAGAAAATAATGTACACGTAATCAGCAAACTGTCTACATGTATTTCTGTCATGTAACTTCAACTATAATTCAGGCAGACCTAATTTCTTCAGCCACCACAAGTGAAGCCTGGTGTCTTTCGTGGACCATGAATGCTTCTCCTTTTCTGTCCTTCCCTCTCATGTCTCTCTTAATCCCACCAGTTATATTTTTGTTACTTTTACATTCACATTTCAATTCTTGTCCTTGTAGTTGGCTAGAGAGGGAGACAAAAATGTAAGAGGTCCTATAAATAAGAATTAGCTATCTAACTTTGGGTTAGCTGCTCGATGCATTCTTTTTCTTCTTTTTTCCTAGACAGATTTTTCACAAGTTAAATGCTACTCTACAACATACAGAAAATACCAGACTGGTACAACATACCAGTACATGAATAATCAAGCAATGTAGAGTATTCAAAATCTATCATAGGGCAGTTCCAAAGCTGTCACCAAAAATAGCAAATTCTAGGGTTGGTGAGACCCTGTGGATTTTACCCCAGCAGCTGACTGGCTGCCAGCTGCCTGCTGAATCCATACGAGACGCCCCTTTAAGCAGTCAGTCTCCTCTGTTAATTGTCTCTTTTTCCTGCTTCTAGCGGGCATTACAGACATTTAAAGGCTACTGAGTTTAAAGCACTCCCTGAATTTAAAGCAAAATTGTTATCTTATTTTTATAGGAACGTGTAAGGACTTCATGTGTGATGCAAATGATCAGTAACTGAGAGTAGTAAACAAATATTCAAAGTAAGCTACATCCTCTTCAGCTTCCCACTGCAGAGACCAGTCTTGTTCTTATAAAAGCCAATACCTTCATTAGAAAGAAAATCTGCTCTGAGTTTTTTATGAGCAAGAAAAACAAAATGCAGTCATAGCTTCACGGTAAAGCATTTATTAGAACTGTATGAGTAAACTAACTGCTTTCTAGTAGATGACGTAGTAAAAATAACTTCATAATTTATGCATAGAAATGGTGACTATGGATTTCTGCGTTCTGTGATTTTTTAAAATAAAGGAATGTTTGCAATTATTGCAGCAACATTTAGGTTTGCAAATACACCAGAATGTTTTAACATTATAGTTCGCACAGTGACCACATTTACCAAATGTGCACAAATACGCAGAGCCTGCTTATAAGACATTGCTGTTATCCCTCGGATTTTTAAAACAGAGCAGAGACAGCTTCCATAGAGGGCTCACACCTATTTTGAAGGACACAACATCATTCTTATACGGTACACTGTGAATGTAAAGTCAATTTGGATTTTAATCTTCTTTGATCCAGCACTACAATGAAAAGAAGTGAAACCATAAATTTAAACCTCAACAAACTTGGGGAAAATTATGCTGGGGTCTCATATTTTGTGACATGAATGCCTCAAATTACTATTTTGAAATTATGCACAATTGTCTACTCTCCCTTACATATTTCTCCATGTACTATTATGCCTTAAGATTAAGGAAGTTATCCTGCAGGTGCCATACATACTGCTGCACCAAAAAAGGCAGAAATTCCTATTGCCTGTGCTGAGCATTTTGGTTTCTAAGTATCCAGATTTCGGTTGACCTCATCTTACTGCCAGCACACTTTGTTTTGAAAAACTGTACCATTTTGTTTCCTTCTTGCATCTGTGTTCATGCCATTTGCATGCAATAATATCCTACATATTATTTCTCTTCCAAAATCGTTAGCAAAGGAGAAGCCATGTGCTGACAAGAGTTTAATCTAGGAAAAGCTAAGGAATAACAAACTAATGAATAGAAGTGGTTTGTCAAGTGAGCACTTTAAGGATGACACCTGCAGCTATCCAGAGGTGTGACCCCCATCCCATGCATACACAAGTAGACCAATTCAAGCTCCACTGCCATAACCTGCTATTAAATTCATGTAGGTAAGCTTCTATTGCAAAATTTATCTAGTTCCGGTGTTAGCCAAGGAAGCAAGTTTGGTCCAAGCATGTAAAAACCACCATAAAAATTATCATTAGTGTTGACTCGTTTCATTATGTATTTATTATAAGGACCCTGTGCAAAGCCTTCTCTTTACAGACTCCTTGTTTAAGCAAGGGTTGCAGTACTGGTAAGCACAACTTAAATCACATTTGTCAGGAACTGAGAAAAGAAGCAGTCACAAAAATCAGTAATGGGTCTATGGATTCAGAGGAACTTGGCCCTGTAGAATTACCTGCTGCATGTCTCACAAAATTATGATAAATGAGATTTTTACCAGCCCAACAACATTTGTTTGTTTGGCCTTCTCAGCTACAAACAATTATAAATTGCACCTCAAGAGTCCCACCAGTGGCACAGCAACATTCTCTGATAGCCACTGTCCCTATTCCTATACAAGGAGATCTAAAATTATAAAGCCTTTAGCAAGAAACAGCACACAATACACGCTTTCAGATACCAAAACTAAAGACTCCAGGTCTGCTGGGATCTGAACCCAGAGAGTAGCAGCTTTGAATGTCAAGAAACCATCCATCGTACATGCTGTGAAACCAGTCTGTCCAGTTTTTAATGATCCAGATTGCACGTCAGCTCCGACACTTGACTTGAAACTAGAAACATCTTGGAAGCGCAATCAAAACTGTGATAGGTATTTCAAAATGTACTGTAAAGATATTTGAATGAATACACATCTAGTAAATACTTAGTGAGTTAATTGGGATACTAGAATGAATCACTACAGTGCTTCTTTAATGTCTTTCTTCTAGGCAAGAATATCCATAACTCCCATTCAATATTATCTTTCTAGTTATTCATATTCAAAATCTTTCATTTCTGCCATTAAGCCCACAGTTTATAACGTATATGCTGAAATATTAGTTATTGCATTTTTGACAGGAAATAACCCACTGCCGTTGCTTGAGGAAACAATCAGGCAGATTCAAAGATCACTTCACGGCAGTTAGAAGTGGTTATTGCTCCAGTCTCATTGCTTCTCACCTTAATTCACATGACTTTTAGTCATGTCTAAGCTTTTTAACACAGATATTAAAATACCTGGAAACCGTCCTTGTTATTCAACTTACCCTACCCACAGACTAAAGGGATATTTTTATCCAGCTGAATTCCATTCAACTATTCTCAGTTCATTTTCAACCCTTCTGTTGTTATTATCAGCTTATTGAAAAAGATTTGCATAAACCTTTGAAAATGCACAAGTTCTAAAGTGATATGCTGAACTCACCTCAGATCAAGGGCAAGAGAGTCATTCAGCATGTAAAAATTAGGTTAAAACTAATGCTTGATGCTCCCAATATCTAGGCTACTTAATGCCTAATCTGAAAGACAACTCAGCATGCACTATGCTGGTCATGTCACATCAGTTACAAAGACTTGCAGGAGTCTGAAGCTAGGATTTAAAGGTAAGAGACTAATTTGCAGTAAATTTGTTACTTTTCTAATTTGTTACATCAGAATATTCCCATTTTGTAAACCGAAACTGGAGATATAGAAGTCAGGATAACCATATGAGCTATGGTAGTCCTTCCTATTACAGGTGTTTGGGAACATAACAAATTAAACAGGTTTACACCCACAAAGTAATCCAGGAAAGCTGTAATGGTAGGGACAGCACCTCCCAAGAAAGGGCAATCATGTTGTGGCTCTCTCCCTTCAGTAGCTTCTCCTCAAAATACAGTAACAGTTCCTTAGAAATTTTATCTGCTGGAGTTGGCTAGAAGCAGCAATAAATCAATGGATCTTATTGCTACTTTTGCCATACATCCTCCACATGTCTTTTTTTGCAGCGCAAGGCGCTCAGAAAATTACCAGAACTTTGTATTCTTGGTATTCAGAGACAGAAATACTTGCTGTTATGAAGGGGTCACTATACTGGCTTCGATTTACCTTTGCATTTGCGTAGCCTCACATACAACAACAACTGTATAGTAGGTTCCTGGTTCAGGGTGAAGATGTGCTATTCATTTCTATGTTCCCCAAGAGAAACACTCTATCTTTTCTCAAACAGGGTATCTCAGAAAATCGCCTTCTCATACAGTTATAGCTGATACATCCATAATCAGGTCCTCAAGTTTGAAAAACTACTAAGGAAACTTTAAAAAAACCACCCTATATAACCAATTTTTTTAAAACATATTTCCTTCTCTTTTTAAGATGGATACTTGTGTTCCTTCTTCATTCACAATATTAGGGAACAGTATGCTGAGGTGCCATTGAAGCTGGGAACCGAATTATTCATCTATTAGCAGGAGTAAAATGCTGAAGAAAGTAAAAGTTGAAAATTCCTATAGGTAGGCTAGAAGAAAATGTATTCTCACAGGAAAATTCCTGTCAAAATGGGATCACTTTCCAGCAAATGCAGTGGTATAAGCTTCCAGCACATGAACGCAAGGAACAGTCAGGAATGTTTGATATCCTCCATGGTTTCCAGCCACAATTCAAAACTTGATTCCATCAACCACAAGAAGTGGGGTTTTTTTCTTCACTGCTGTCTGACATTTTTCCTGCAGCTGCCACAAACTGACAAATATCATGCTTTACTAGGAGTATGTGTCCTTGCTTAACTGTAGTATCGAGAACATATTTCAAAGCAAGAGTCTTTACTTTTTAACTTTGAGGAATAAATTTGTCACCTTGCAAGAGCCTCCTCACAGTGATGGATGTTTATTTCGTTATTAGTCACTCCAGGGTGCCATATACTTTTGTGCAAATGTTTGGAAGCAACCTAGGAATTATCTATTGATTAATATTCCCTGTGATAATAAACATTTGTGTTTTATTCTTTCAGTGCAGCAGTGGATATACTGTAGTCTGTTTTAACCTCTGAGAATACTCCCTCTAAGAGTATTCTTAGGAACTCTTAATTTCAGCTCCTGAATTTATCTTAAAAAAAAACCTCTTAAAAATATTAAAGTACATTTAGAGTGAGTGTATCTCTTGCAGTTTCGTTGACAGATTGCGATCCATGTAATGGATACAGTGTATATTTTGAATTATGCTTCACTTATTTTCACAAGGATGGTAGGCCTGGGACTCCACAACGGGACAGAGAGAAATGCCACCTTCATACCTCGGTATTACATGACCAAGCACCACCAGCAGACCTGTTAAATCATATGTATTCAGTAAGAGACTTGGAAACTTCTTCGCCAAGGTGCCTGCGGTTGCAGAATGGAATCACAGCTTCTCTCCTGTTCCAGGTCCCCATCTGCCGGATCCATCTGGACCCTGATCCATCACGCACTGATTATCTGCATCTGGTACATGAAAACAGAACTGGAGCAAATGCAAAGTACTATATTGCAGCCATAGAAGGTGCCAACAAGTGAGCCACCACAATTAAAGAATCATATACACTGGCACTAGTACAGTGGTCCTAGCTATTGACCCATCCATCCTACATACGGTGTCACATACAGCAACAGGGCTCAGTGGTCTCTTGCACAGTGGAAATATTGAAGAAAATTTATATTAAAAGTGGTAGTTTAAACAATACTTTAAGTTGGAATAAGCTGGTACTGCTGCCAAAGAATTAAAACCTGCCTTCTTCTTGCACATTTTCTTCTTCCTGTCCTTGTGTTATCCCCTCCCTTGAGCTAACACAAACATTTGTGAGGTTGCCTGATGAATCAGGATATGGAATATATGTGAATTAAAAATCCTCTGTTTCTTGTCAGGTTAATGTCAACCTAATTAAATTCTGAATATAATTCAGCACATAATTCACAACATGACAATGCAAATGCTTACACTGACCAAGAAAGCAAGAAACATAGATAGGAGCAAGATGAAGGATTGCTTCTTTTAGTGGCAGTTCTGTCTTATTCTAGCTTAAAGTGATCACAGTCTAACCATTACTGTGCTGTTTCAAAGCTCATCAAGATGATTTAAGAAGACAGTGCCACCATGAGCAGTAGACCGGCCCTCCTCATGGCCCCTGACCACGTTTCTGCACTCCCTTTCTTCTGTAAGAATTACTGAATATGCAGGTAAGTCTGATCAATTTACTGATCCCACTGAAAACTAACTTTCTTGTAAGGCTGATTTTTGGCTGGACCACTGAGCTGAACTGACTCGCTGCACAGTTGCATAACTGCATCCACACAAGGACAGGGGTGAGAGCTCATGTAAGTGAAAGAGTTCCCTTTGGGAAGCAGTACAGCCACCAATCATCACCTTGTTCCAAGCATGAAAGTGCACTCTACTATCACCTTTTACTGTCAGTTGGAAGTAAAGTCCTAGCTTTTAAGCATTTTCAGACCAGCACTACATACAATTGTTGTACATAAAACCATCAGAAGCAGGTGCTAATTGTTCCCTTTCACACAGAAAGTTCTCTACAGTTTTTTTATTAAGCAAGTATCTAATAATCACTAAAAAAAATTTAAACATATCAAACAATATAAACGTCTTTTGGAATGCTTCCATGAACTTCTAAACAAAAAAGTACTAGACAGTAATTTTTGGGGTGTTTCTCAAATACATTTTTTCTCTTGTGTTTTATGTTAAATGCAAAGGCTCCAACAAAGCTGTGTTGCTTTTCTACTTTACTTACCAACAGGTTTCTTTTAGTTTGTCAGAAAGCATTTCTCAGGTTTGATAGCACAACCATAATATTTTGTACACATTGCTGCAAACTTAGTGGTTTGAGCTGTAAAAACAATTATCAGTCCTTTTCCACATGGTCAGGACTTCACCAGCAACCCAACAGGGATTTCTGCAGGTATGAGGATTATAGTCCTTGGGTCAGCCATTAGCTGATGCCAATTACCAGTAAAGCAGAAATATGCATGCTGAAACCAAAACAATACAGACATTAGAATCACTGTATCTACAAAGCATTTTGGAATTCTTTGCAAGGCACTGCTATTGTATGGCACCATCTGTTCCCCAGGGCTCAGCACTGGGGCCAATTCTGTTTAATATCTTTATCAATGATCGGCACAAAGGGATGGAGTGCTCCCTCGGTAAGTTTGCAGATGACACCAAAGTGATCTGGAGTGTTGATCTGCTCGAGGGCAGGAGGGCTCTGCAGAGGGATAGGGACAGGCTGGATCAATGGGCCGAGGCCAACTGTATGAGGTTTAATAAGGCCAAGTGCCAGGTCCTGCACTTGGGTCACAACAACCCCATGCAACGCTACAGGCTTGGGGAGGAGTGGCTGGAGAGCTGCCCAGTGGAAAAGGACCTGGTTATGCTGGTTGACAGCCGGCTGAACATGAGCCAGCAGTGTGCCCAGGTGGCCAAGAAGGCCAACAGCGTCCTGGCCTGTATCAGAAATAGTGTGGCCAGCAGGACTAGAGAAGCAATCATCCCCCTGTACTTGGCACTGGTGAGGCCGCACCTCAAGTACTGTGTTCAGTTTTGGGCCCCTCACTGAGTTGCTGGAGCGTGTCCAGAAAAAGGCAACGAAGCTGGTGAAGGGTCTGGAGCACAAGTCTTATGAGGAGCGGCTGAGGGAACTGGGTTGTTTAGTCTGTAGAAAAGGACGCTGAGGGGCGACCTTATCGCTCTCTACAACTACCTGAAAGGAGGTTGCAGCGAGGTGGGTGTTGGTCTTTTCTGCCAAGTAACAAGTGATAGGACAAGAGTAAATGGCCTCAACTTGCACCAAGGGAGGTTTAGATTGGATATTGGGAAAAATTTCTTCACTGAAAGGGTTGTCAAGCATTGGAACAGGCTGCTCAAGGAAGTGGTTGAGTCACTATCTCTGAAGGTGATGTGTCACTTAGGGACATGGTTTAGTGGTGGACTTCGCAGTGCTAGGTTAATGGTTGGACTTGGTGTTCTTGAGGGTCTTTTCCAACCTAAATGATTCTATGATTCTGTCTTTAGTTAGGAACCCGTGTAAGACAGAAATATTCTAAATCTTCACCCTTTCATGCGAGTTTTCTTACTCTCCTTTCAATAGAGATAAACCCCTAGATTTTAAAGTAATCAGCAAAGAGCTAAACACGTTCCTTATGGTCTGTAGTCTCTGTAACAAAATGTGCCCTCAAAATTCTTCCTCAAAGTCCATAAAATTCTTCATAATTGACTAAACATTATTTTAATACATGCCTTCCCTAGTAAATAAAGGCGTCATATAACAACTGGCTCTATTCAAAGCACTGGGAGTCAGCACACAAGCTGACGACCATTCATATCTTGGCCCAAAGTGAGTGCACTGGACTGTCTTTTCATCTCCAATGATTATATCATAGTTCCCCTGTGATTTCCATCCTTATTGGCTCAGCTCTTGGAAGGAAACTGGATGTCAGCCTGCTGGACAGATGATTTACAATAAGATCTTCCTGTGCAATTTCAGAAGCAGTCCCCTGGTAACATACAGGCTCTACACTGTTGCGGGGTTTAGGCAGCGGTTGCCTTGTGACTAGCATGTAGATGCAGAGTACCAGCTGTGCCAAGCTATAAACTGAGTGAACAGAGCAGCAGTTGTTTGCACCTGAGAACAGATACTAAAGATTTAAACAACATTAAAAAAAAAAAACAAACAACAAACCGAACCAAAACAAGAAGTTTAATCTAT
>NW_010512431.1:0-1762 GCF_000687285.1 Phaethon lepturus | reverse complement strand
GGAATGAAAGACATGGAACTGAGTGTCTTTTTGACAGGTCTTTTCTTCCAGCAGCAATTCTATACACTCAGCTAAAACATACTTTACATGTAAAATCATCCTGTGCACAGCATATGAAAATAGATATTAATATGAACAAAACAGATAACTGCAGTGCTCTTTACATACAGATACCCATTGTCTTCATGATATTGCAAGTCTATTTCTGCCAAATGGACTGTGAAAATCAATAGCAAACTTCATTTGCTAAATAACACTTGCAGGCTCTGACTTGGCTAAGGAAATTTGGACTCAGGTGATTTGTGCAAAGCTACCAGCTTGTAGTGGAAATTCTTACTCTTGCCATGTGGTCACTAGCAGGCAGCTTTGAAAGACCAAAGTCATTTTGACATCAGAATTTCTGAACTTGCAGCTGTGTATAAAAAACCCTGAGGTTTAGCCAACAGGCAAAAGGTTTTTCCCTAAATAAATTACTAGAAGTAATTCAATTTTGCTTAGTAATTGTGCTGCTGAAGATGCAGTCTTTTGAATAAACCAACCCAATCTGAATATGGTCATTAAAAAAAACTTGTGGGTTTTTTTGTTCAGGAATCAATGTGCTTGGTCATGTGATTTCTAGCTCTCTCACAAAGCTGTTATAAGGCTAAAATCAGGTGCACCCTCTTAATATTTTCAGTATTGTTTATCAACTGGGTAACAAAATAGCCTGCGGGTTCTGACAGTGACTAGAAAAAGCCCCTGGTGCACATCAAGTCATTTCAGCAAAATAAGTGTTTTGCTCTAGCAGTCAGGCCTGGCATTCACCTATAGCTTTAGCGGAATTCCCCTTGCCAGGGTATTCCTTACAAAGTCTAAATATAGATACCTACAAGGTAACAAGCCATTTTGGCACAAATAATTTTTCATTTGGGAAACTAGTTAAAGCGATTCTGGGCAGCATTAGCTGCCTCTTCATTAGGGGGCCAGGACCACTATACCTTTACTAATGCAGCTACATTAGTACGTGCCCAAATAAACTATTCCGTCAAGAACACAAGGCTGCTTGCAATGCCTTATGCATGATGGCATCATAGCCTGGGCCCGCTCTCTCCAATTCTCCATGAGGAAGGGATCAGGATTAAATTTGTAAGGCTGTTGTCCTGACTGATGCAGCAGGATCAGAGGAATAGAGAACAGACAGGAAAAGTTAGCAAGGGAAAACCTCCTTCCTGTGTTCTCCAAGGTCAGAGATGGCTCCTGGTTTCCACAACCACCTCTGCTTTCTACACGCTGATGCTGTAGCCTTGTCCTGCTTTGCCTGAAAGGTACATCTAGGAATTCAGTCCTTTCATTTCTGGATTAACTTTTAACATTTTTTTGTTTAAAGTAAAAATTTTCTATAACAGACAAGGCTTCAGTTAACTCCATATTCTACTTCTAAACACTGGTGTACCACCTCTGAGTGCAAAAACTTGCCCTATTACATTTTTGCTGCTTACCAGTTAGTCAGAGTCGCCCAGAGCTCTTCTTGCCCCTGAATCAAGCATGAGGAAATCACCCCTCCATACTGTGAGAGGGGAAAAAGGCCAAAGAACACAAGCAAAAAAAAAAAAAAATTACAAAAATTTTTAACAACTTAATAAAATAACAAAACACAAAAGTCACTGTGTAGCTGTAAGCGAAGGTGCAATTTATTTATTTTTTATGCTTTGTACTCCTACTGCATGTACAATGGGGAAGAAATGCGGGTTGACTATTTTAAAGGCAGAGGATGAAGGCGGTA
>NW_010512430.1:163358-233305 GCF_000687285.1 Phaethon lepturus | reverse complement strand
CCGGGAAGCTGTCCGCAGGGGAGCCGTGCTGCCGGGCGTGCAGCGCGGCCCTCGCCCCGGAGAACGCGCTGCAGCCCCGCCGTGTTCCCACCAGCTTCTCTTTTCCTTTCCGCGCATCTGTTTTCGTTTTCTTCACGTTTATACTTTAAAGATGATGTTCGCCCCTCCGCATCTCTTCCCTTTTTTTTTCCCCGAAGATGAATTTCATCTGCGCCTTGAAACAGGGCAAGAAACAATAAATATTTATGGGTACCAGGGGAAGGTTGAACCGTAAACCACCACTTATCCCTACGTCTCTTATGAAAGGAATTAGCATTGCAAAATTTACATTAGAAAAAAAAAGACGAGAGAAAAGCATTTCTATGATGTGAAAATGCTATGCCTCATACCCATTTAAACTGGAGCAAACTACCTCTTCACAGGGCCAAATCTGGGGCACGACCTTTTAACTGTAATGGCCAAATTAAAACAAATGGCCAAAATTAAACACGCCAGCCCTCACTGAATATGAAAGTTCAAGTGATGAGGGTGATGAAGAAATACGTGTGTAGCAGATTGCCTTTCCTATGGTTTTATTTGAATGAAGTCTTAGGGTGTTTTTTTGAAACAGTTTTAAGAGTATTCAGAGATACTGTACAGATAAAGACATGCAAGAACATAAAAATACCAATGTATGCAGCCAAGCACAAACAGCTTATATGCCTCTAAATCCAGAAGGGGCCATTATAACAGTGTTCAGTATGGGTTGTTAGAAGCCCAGGCAAAGATAAAACTCCAATAAAAAGTACATTCTTTTATGTTCAGTGTTAAAGGAAAGGCAATGTAAAATGAGGATTTATGTTTGTGGGGGCAGGCAGGGGAATACAGGCCTTTTAATAACCTGGTGCTGCAGGAGAGGGAGCAAGCATCAGCGAGGTTTCAAGAGCTCTCCCTGGCAGTGGAAAGGGCCTGAGGGAACCTGGCTCTTTCAGAGTGGGGCTGAAAGCTTGGAGCTGGGCAAGGAGTACAAGGATGCTTGGCAAATTGACTGCCTCCTGGTAAATTTTGGTAGAGCACCTAGGCTGAAAGACCTCATTTTTTCATTACTCATCATCCCTGTTGAAGTCAGTTTTGGAGTTTGCTTCTAGTGACCTTTACCCTCTGGGTTTTGTTTGAGCAAGAGTGATCCCCAAAGGACCTTCACACCAAAATCGGGTTACTGTTGCCTTCAGTGCAAGCAATATCATGTTCTAAAACAGCCCATCTGGTATTACTGTAGACTTGCAATAGCTGATTCAAGCGGTCAGGAGTAATTAGCTGGTGTAAGGAAGAGTAAAAAAGACTTTGTCTTTTCCATGTTGGTATCCCCAGTGGAGTAACACATAGCTGCTGGGGATGGAGCATTTGGTATTCTAGTGAACTTGGGCTGGTGGATCCTAACTGATAACCAGGACCGAAACTTGAATTTTCTCTGACTGAGGCTGAAAAGTCTTTTTCTCTGCTGCTTCCTCAGAAGAGGTAAAATGGGAATAAACCTTAGTTACTTGGTAACTTTTGCCCTCTGTTTGTTCATCATACTTATTGATAATAAGTTCTCCCAAAACCTTCTTACTGTAGTCCTTTTTTTTTAAATGCATCTAGATACTGTTTTCTGGCTTCTGTGAAAGGCCAACTGAACAGAAACAGGCACCGAATAATTCAAATTTCATTGTCTCAATATAAGATCGATAATGGCATTTTCACAGGAGAATGATTCACTAGGAATTGCTGGCAAGGGTGTGGGGCTTGAATAATATCCTAAAAACATGGTGTGACAAGGTTTCTTCGTTCCTTCACTTCTCTCCCAGAGATGATCAGACTTGTAATTTATTCAACGGGGTTACTAAATTAGTTTTCCTCCTGAGTAAGAAAACTACTGGTAAAATATGCTCTTACACTAAGTCTCTGTAAATCTTTTGGAGAAGGAGGAGAAGAATGGAAGAGGAGGTTTTTTGTCTGCTGTCTTGACACCAGCATTTTTATCCAGGTCATTTTTTGTGTAAAATAGGCTTCCACAAGCCTTATGAACTGGAGCTTCTGGAAATCCAGTCCATGACAGGGAGCTGAAACTAATGTGGATGTTAATAGAAATCATAAATGACAAGAAAGCCTCAGAATATCTGTCCTACAAAACGGATTTTTAGAGTATTGTAAAGACTGTAATCAAGCTTTTATAAGTAAAGATTTGTTCTCAGAGTTCTTAGAAAGTTCCTGATTGTCTACTGGTACATTTAAAAGCAGTTTTTCTAAATTCAGGGCTGATAGGTGTTGGACAACCCACTCACATGTTGGGGTTTGGGTTTTTTTTTCCCCCTCAATAATGTTCATATGAATTTTCAAGGGCTTCAGGGCTGCTTAGGAGAGACTATGTGCGAGACTATTGTGCGAGGACATTCATTTTAGAGGTGACATTTCTAAATTCAGCAGCAGAGGGAGAAGAGGGTCTGACTAAAGAGGCATAGGTATTGTCTACCAACCTCCATCTGCCTAGTGATTTTATTTAAAAGCACAAGTGTCATAGGAGAGGTTTTCAGTGATTTGTGTGAGTGTTGATAATCCAGTAAGTGATGTTTCTTGAAGTTCAAATGACTCCACTGAGCTCAGTCTACGACTAGCATCAGCTGGTAGCCTGCAAGTGAAATGGGGTGGGTGCTTTGTTGTTGTACCAGGATCGTTGCACTGTGTTTGGTGCTCACCTGAAACAGTGGTGTGACCCTGTCCTGCGTTTCTGTACAGGAGATGCTGGTAAGATGCCCACAAAATGAAACAGATTTTGTATGGCACATGGAAACTCTTCCCAATAGTCTTTTCTTTGGGTAAGATGATCTGAATAATGACAGTGTAAGGAATTGCCAACTTTTTCCGGCTACGTGGGACCATTTCTGTGGATAATTTTTCAGTTGTCATTCCCGAACCCAGGCTTTCCCAGACTCTGGAGATTAGCTGTGTATAAAAATTAATCTCTAAGTATCTCCAAATATTCTGATGCTACTTTTAAGAGCATGGAACAAAAGAATAAAATTAATGAATTGACTTTCTCTGGGTTCAAAGAGGTTTGAATCAAGACCTGCCAGACTTAGCTTGAAGTATCTAACTAGTCTTGAGTTTGGGCATGGTTGAAATTTTAGTGCCAGGGCACATTTGTATAGATGAATTCATATGATGTGTTATATGCTTAATAAAAATAATGAGATGGCAATTTTTAATTTATTTGTGATAAAGAATATGTAGGGGTTTTAACTGGTGTGTTTAGTGTAAAACCAACTAATTTCTATGTTTTAGAAAATTTTAAAAAAGTATAAAGGAAAAGGAGTTTAAGATATAATTTACAATTTCAGGAAAAATAGTAATCTCATTGCACTAATGACAAATACCGAAAAATGAAATGGATTTAAAGTTTCAAATACTTTTATCAAGATTAGGGAAGGGCATGGAGATTAAAGGAAAAGCATTGGTGAAAATGAATGTAGTTTACTCATGCAAGGTATAAAATATAATAGCATTATAATATAAAATATAATAATGGATATAAGAGGAACAGAGCTGTTTGCAATTAAATTCTTCTGCTCATGTTTTGAGATATGTGGAACTATGGGAGAAAAAGGCCCTGGGCAACTTGGTACTGAGAAGAGAGAGGATCCTGTGAAGTACCTTGTGCACTGTCGCTGCCTGGCACCGTTCTGGGGTCTCGGCGGGGCTGGGGTAGCTCTTGCAGCCCTCAAGAGCTGGAGTCAGCAGTACCCGGTTCCTCTGGAGGTGGCACATCCTCGCCTGAGTCAGTACTCTTGTCTCAATAGGAGGTAGGGAACACTGCTGATGCAGGTAATATTTTTTTTAAAAGATATTAAGAAGCTTCTTTACAATTACTAGTCTTAAGTGTTCTGTAATAATTTCTCTGGCAGTAAAGTTAATTTACTTCAGGTGCCCTAATCCCAGTTCCACCTGGGATCCTTCTGTTCACCTAATTCCCTCTGAACTTGCAGGTTGGATGTGGTATTTTCTTCGCTTTCCTGCACTAATCTGTTGGGTCATGTTGCTGCACACCATTACACATATATTGCTATCCACTGCAAAGAGGCTGTGTTTCACGAGTTGAGTCTTAATTAGAGTTTACCAAAATGTTTTTTCAGTCTTGGAAAGAAAAGTGCTAAGTTATTACTATAATAATATTTACTATTTAATTACAATTCAGTAATGTCTGTAATGTTTTGGTTATGTTTTAGGCACTCACCTTCTTGGGAATGAAATCCCTGTAGCTTTTAATGTGATTTAGATCCTCGGTAGGTTAATAGTTCTAGATGCAAGTCCCAGTCCTTTCCATCTTGTTACACATTGATCCAGCCCACCCTGTAAGTGTTTATTAAGCCACAGAATACCCTAAAGAAGTAGGGAACTCCCCTATGTACATTAGATGAAAGGCTGAAATGTAGGCACAAGTTATGTGATTTGTTCAAATTTGTCCAGCAATTCAGCTGCAGAGGTGGAAGCAGAACCCAGGTGCTCCAGCCTGGCTTGTACTGCGTGTCTGCACAGAGAGGACTGGGGTGTCCTAGAGCATCACAGAAGTTTTCAGCCTGGCACCCATGGGTGACTTTTAAGAGATTCACCACAGGTAACTAAAAAAAGCCAGTGTGGGCACAAAAATGCAACAAGGAATGTGTGCCTGCCCTGACAATGATTAATGTTCACAAGGTTGGAAACTGTTGGGAATGAATGAGTAGTTGAACTAGCTAGTGTGGATACTAGTAGCACTGTATGCATAGTGGCATGGAGCTTAATAGAAGCAGCTAACTGTGGCATACCTGCACTAGCCTGCTTTGCTCCTGTGCCACCAGGGCAGGCATGGCTCAGTATTGCTGCTAAACCCAGAACATGTAGCGCATGGCAAAAACTAGCCAAAACTGTCATTGTGCCATGCTGTGGCTTTAAATAAAGCAAGTTTTGAAACCCGCGTCAATGGATTAAAAAAAACAACATCTTTTCAAGTGTTTTTGATAAGAACCACAACATGAAATCTGGGTGGAAGTCAGTCACATCCTCACCTGATAAGGAAGTTTTCTTCAGTAAATGAGTTGCGAAAGCCTGCTTCCAATTAGATGGAACAACTCCAGGTTCTACAGATAGATTTTCTGGGCCCTGATTTGTTACCAGATTTGATCAACGCCCCTCTCTGAGCACAGCAGCCAGGTAGGGATTGGATCCAAAGCACATGCTGAGGGCTTTCAGCTCTGGATAACATCAAGAGGATTGGACTGATACTTCTGAGAAAGGGCTTGATATCCAGATAGGAGAGGTCATAAAAGCTATATGAAGGGAAGAAAGCCAGAGGACTGAGCTGGCTTGCAAGTGAGTTTCCAAGGTCAGGGCATTTTATTTAAAAAGCAATTACAAAACTTGTTACAAATGCTGAGGGACCTAGGAAGGGATTAAGCAATCTTTTAGTTGTACAAACCCTCTTATGACAGCAAATCTACCCGTAAGCTAATAAGGCCAGTGCGACTGTAATATCTGAGCAGAGTGCGGAGTGACTCTTCCCCTGCAAACAATGATAGGAAAAATGTTGCTTGGCTTTGAAGAGGGGCCCATTGTGTTCAGTCAGATGCAAAGGCATCTTGTTTAGATTCTTGAAGGAAGAATCGCAGGCTGGGAGGCTGGCTAGGAGTTTGGGCAAAAAACAGTGGGGGAGGAGGCTGAGGATGCAGACCGGGGCAAAACATCATTAATGGTGAAAGCAGTAAAAGGAAGGTGGCTAAGGGAGGCAAGGGACCTAAAGATAGTTATATTTTTCAGGAATACATTAATGGATGTGTGTGTATGCCATGTACTGTACTTGAACTTGGAAGTGGTGTATTTCTGCTGTAATTACTCAAAGGTAGGTATCTAAATCTCCTTAGTTTCAAAAATCACAGCTACACATATATATCTTGTGTGCTTATACACTTGATTAAATTTGTCTTTCTTCCCCTGTGTACATGGTTTTTCTTGGTAATAGGCCATGACACTACCATAATTTTTACTAAATCCTCCTTTTACAATTGCTCACCATTTTCCAAAATGCTGTATTTTTTTTAATTTTTTTTCACAATTGATCTTGGCTAAAAAGAAAGTATTTTAAAAACTTGCAAAGTACACCACAGGACAGTATGTGTATTTTGATCTCTTCGTACATCTTTTCATCGAAGTACACGTTTATATTTCTTTCTTTATGGAGACGGAGAGCAGAATGGAGACAAATAAATAAAAAGAAACATGACATTGCTAATATAAATGACCAGGCCATTGCTTCAGTGTCAGAATGCAATTAGATCTGACCTGGGACTGGAATTCACTTCTCAGCAGGCCTGCTTAATGATTAGTTTTATTGTTTCTTCATCACCCCTACTGGGGGGTTCATTTTTACTGGTAATGGAAAAAGACTGTTGCCCCTGGATAAAAAGCTGGTCATGAAAGACAAAGGGCTGATTGAGGACTGCTAGGCTTTTGAGCCACATGCCACCTCTTCTTTTGCTGTCTTGGCTGACAGCAGGAAAAACAGTGAAAGGGGTCAAATCTTAGAGGGCCTTCAGGGTAAGGAGCATTGCGCTGCACACAGAAATTAGCTGGAGAGGCTTTTATAGCTTAGAGCAGTTCTGATCACTGTTGTAAAACAAATTGAATGAGAATCTTTGCAGCAAGATATTTCAGGTACCAGACGTTGCTAGTCTGATTAGTATTGAGTCTGAGACAGTAAGCATGATTAGCAATATAACTGTGGTTTGCAAACACCTGCTCACACTCCCAACCCCAGCATGCAGGTACAAGTACACTTCTAGCAACAGCTAGAAATTTCCCAACAGCTGCAACAGGTAAAGACTAGTTTAAATCCTTGGCAAAACTTGTGTGCTGGCTGCTACCTGTTCGGAAGTGTTTCCAAAGGGGTTTATTATAAGCCCTGGCATAAATAAGAAGAATACAAATAGTTCCTGTTTGTTTGCTTTAGTTCACTGGGTACGTGTAACACGTAGTGTGACTCACAAAGTTGTAGGATGAGTCTGAGGTACAATTACAGACGTTGTGCTATCTGATGTTATGAGATGTAACAGGTGTCTGTGAAGGCAGTTTCCCCATCTGGAAACAGCGCTTCGGGGAATTTAGGCTACTGATGGAGGTAAGGCGGGTTGGTTTACACTAGTGCTGATAGGTGAGCTACCAGAGGATTGGAATTGGTGGTTTCTTCAGCTGAGCATCTATAGGCTGAGGTGTGTATGGAAACCACAGTAACTAAATGTCTGAGTCTGCAAAAACTTGACTGGAAGCTTCATGAGAACAGATACAAAGCTGAGAGAGTCTTGCCAAAGAGCAATGGCACTGATCCCTCCCCATACCAGTTCAGCCAGACAGAAATAAAAATAAAGGTTTTTTAAAAATCTTGATACTGTAAGTGCAAGACTACCCACTGGTGTAAATTAACATTCATTCAAGGACTTCAGCGCAGCTACACTGATCACATCAATTGTGGAACTGGCCTTTAATGTTTAATATAGTAATAAATCACTTAATAATGAACATTCATTTTTTTAGAATTGAATCTGCAGCAGAGCAAGTCAAGAGGGAGTTAAAATTACACAGTATGCATGTAAAGAAAATATGGTCAGCTGTGAACCTCAGACTTGCTCATTCAAATGAACTGGAAACAACAATGCCCTTTAAATTTGACTAAATTCTGAAATGAGCTGGAAGCGTAGGACCTGAAATCTGAACAAATCAGGGACACAACAGTGTCCACAGTGTGTGTATTCACCTGAGAGTTGGGTGCTCAGAAAAACATGCTCTCATGATTTATTCCAAGCGGGTAATTATGCCCCGAATGTTTGTAATTTGTATAGATTCATCTCGTATAGGTAATTATCATGGTGTCAATTAGGGCCCAAACGACACGTGCACTGGCACACCCATGTCACCGGGAATCCCTAGGCTGTGTGAAATTCACCTCTTCCACCTGCCGGCAAGTTTCAAACAATCAGTTTTGGATTGAAACAGCTGGGAGGGGTGGCAGGAGCTGGAGATCAGTGTTGGGCCTTGTGGCAAATTACTGACAGCTCTTCTGCAGTTTCTTCTGTGTCCTGCAGGCAGCACCACAGTCATCTTGGTGGCTCTTCTGCACAAGGCATTGGAGCAAAGGAGTCCCCACAAGGCAGGACAGAGCAGGATGTCCCTTTTTCCTTCTTCTTCTGTCATAGCGTGAGTGTTAGGAGGACCTCTGTGCTATTCGATCCAGGTCACCTGCCCAAGAGCCTGGATGGTCACTCCTTGCTTTTGATTTGGAGGTTGCCTGTGAAGAACAGAGAGCATGTGTCCTTCTTGAGTGGGTTGTGCAAGTCTTAGAGCCAAATGCTGTTGGCACAGAGATTTGACAAGACATCTGTGCAAAGCCATGGACAAAGAGACTTTTCTTGATGTGTCCTATCTTTTACAAAGCTGACATATCAGGATTTTGGTAGTGTAAGCTAGACTCTCTGTGAGCTGCCTGGCTGCAAAGCAGGTCAGAGTGGTCTGGAAGGCTGTCTCCTTCCTCCAGAGCTTTGTGTGACTTCCACAGGCAAGGTCTTTGCTCCCAATCCCCCATGCATACACACACGTAATACTCTGAGGAAGTTCTCCATTGCTCTCCCTCTCCATCTGGGCTTTGCCATGTGCATCGGTGCTGAGGAGTCCTCAGTAGGCTTCCTACAGGGAGAGGATGTCCAATACATTTGAGAATACATTAAGGTTACGAGGTAAATACATATAGGCCTTGCTTGTGTAACCCAGTACAGAGCCTTTGGGAAAGGACAGCCCTTTTCCATGCAGCCATTAAGGCGCATTAAGCCTACGGATGCAGATATTGCCTCCTCTCTCCTACGTGAGCTGCCTGATTAGGGATATCATTAAGCTGGGGTGGGATTCTGGAAGGTGGCTGACCCACACTTTCCCTTGGCTCACATTTTCCTTCATGCTCCCTGTGTCACCCAGTGCTACAAGGTTAGCGGTGTGAGTCGTGGTGCTCTGTGTTAGGGTGGTGGGGTAGGCATGGTGCAGGTGGCACTGGTATAGTGCAAAGCACTAGAAAGGAGTTGTCGGGGATGTCACCGGGTTTTGTAGGACTGGTGTCATGCCTAAGGGTGCTGTAGGTGATTGTGCAATGATGCACTCCACCATTGCTGGAGTGACCTAACAGGGCATGTTTTATATAGCCAAAGAAACTAAGAATGATCTCCAAACATTTAACTCAAATTGAGTTTGGTGTGAAAGTAGGAAATAGTGCTAAATATGGTTTTTTTTTTGGTCAACCTCACAGAAAAAAGTATCTGTGCAATAACTGGATGTTAGGATCTAGTCTTCAGCATCTTGAATGATTCAAGTCTCACCCTTCCTCTGTCTGCAACAGTTCATTTCCTGGGGTCCTGGTTTCCTGGGGATGAAGAGAGGTAGTAGCAGAAGGAGAGCTATGGATGCCACCAAAGTAGAAGGAAAAAGCTGTTGTTTTGCAGATCTCTAGGCTGGTGAATGCAGCTAGTCCTGGCCTTCCACAAAAGGATGGAGACAGTGTGTGTAAGTGGTGCCTGTCTTCTCATGTGGCTGAATTACACACTAAAGTAATTTATAACAAAGGGGAAAAGGTGTATTGTTAGTAATTGTTATGTTAAGGAGTGAACCTAACTTGCTGATTTAGCATCCATTTCCTCTTATAAAAGAGGAGAAAATGACAGCAGAGGGTGGGGAGACTTGGCAGGGAGCAGAGTAGACAGTAGAAGCATTTCAGAATCATTTCAGCCAGACTTCTGCTAGGTTTGGTGGCTGCATTATCACAGCTCCTTTTTTTTTAATCGGAATGGCAGGCCCAGCACACCCAGCAGGGGTGCCACATTAATTCACCATGGAGCACAGTGTCAAGCTCAGGGATGGAGAACAGCAAGGCCTCTATGGAATTTTTGCTTAAAAGCGTGATGGGAGTTGAAGCAGAACTACAGAGGATGTTAGGAAATATTCAAATACAAGATCAAAGTGGGTGACCTTAATTTCCTAAACTTGGTTAAATTAGTTGCTGCTTGGTCACTTAATCTTGCATTTTATGATTGTTGATGGATTGCCCTCTACGTTCCTTTCCTCTGGTTCATGCACAGGCTGCACTGTCAGATGAAAATTTGAGCCTGGTTTGATGAAAATTATGTTCAGCTCTGCTGATCTGATCTGAAGATCACATGAAGGTAACTCTGCCTGAGTGGCAACTTCCTCCATGGCACTGGTGGCATTTCTCAGTTTATAGGCACACATGCTGGTTTTATGAGACCCTGCATAAACCAGATGGGGTTGCTGATGATTCAGAATGTTAGTGTCATGCTGGCCTGCCATGTAAGTCTCTTGTTGACGTACATGAGGACCGTCATACTAATAAAACAGAGGATGATAATAACGTGCTGTTCCAGTGGCTTTTCATCAGGAAAAGAGTCAGTCAGAAAGCAAGGCAACTGTGAAGGGGCGCTTATTGCTTCAGAACAGTTTGTCTGTAACTGTCGCATTGTTAGTTAATGCTATGTCTGATGAGCTCAGCAATCTTCTCACCAGATGGGAAACCGTCAGTCTAAGTACACTAGACTGTACACCAAAAAGTGGTGATTCATAAGGACGAGTCGGAAAACCCTCACACTGAATAGCCAGCTGTCTAGAGCGAGCCAGGAGGAAGCACTGAACTTTAGCTGGGATGTGCCTGAAATCATAGCCATCGCCAAGCCTCCGCAGGGCCTGCAGGAAGATTCCTCTATCTAGCCATGATCCAGAGCCCCGTGTCCTCTTTGAAGTGTGCAAACGCAATCAGTCAACTGCTTTTCCACACTGTATCCAGAGGGAAAGCTTGCAGGTCAGAGTGCTTGTCTGGGTGGGGGAGATGTGGGCTCTGTCTTCTCCCTAGCAGAGGGGGAAAGAAGAATCAAATCCTCTTCTTAGATTCTCCCCCTAAAAGAGTCTCCCTCTATCAGGTGCTAGACAGGATGACCTGGAGTAGTTTCTTGTTTGTGCCACTGTCAGCTTCTTGCAAGGGCCATGAGATTCATTGAACCAGGGTGGACAAAAAGCAGCCTGACTCTGTTGCTTGGTGCTTAGGGGGCTCTGTTGGGAAGGAGGAATCCTGCTTCCCGGCCCATGTCTGTATATTATTAACCTGGTGTTGAATGAGAAGTGCAAAGATGTCAATGACACAAATTCCTTTCCTGCTCCATTTAAACATGGTGTCCACAACGGGCTTTTTGTGGAGACCTCAGTTTATCAGTGTATGCTGAGCTTGTTCTGAAAGCACCTGTTGAATTTGTTTCCTTGGAAGATGCAAACTGAGAAACATCTTGTTTCTAAATCACGACCATATTCAGGAGTAAAGGTATTTACAACCCACATTCTGGCAGTCTTGTGCTTTTGTATAAGTAATCTCCTGCTGTACTTCATGTCAGAAGAGCTCCAGTGACTTTACCCATCCTCAAGTTTAGGCAAGGTTTTTTTGTCACCATTTTGGATTAGGTATATCCACCTACCTCAGGCATATTTGTACAGACTTTTGCATAAATTGATTGCCATTTAGTAGTTCTTTGGCCTCTGAGAGTTTTGTTGATACTTGATATTTTTAGTGGTATTTTTTATATCTCATTATGAATTTTTGCGTTCTTGGCTGTTTGTATTTGACTCAAAGAATCAAATTGAAAGAATAAACACTTGCCCAAAGTGTAGTGTATTTATTTCCGAAATAAAATTTCCATGGAAATGAAGCTGTGAAGTGTATGGATGTTTAAGTTAGCTACAAAGCCAGAAATACTACAGAAGCAACTCTTTCAATTGTTACCTGAACTTTTAACATCAGCTAAAATTGGCTATTGACTATTTAAAATCCTGTATTTTGAATTTTAAGAAAACTATGCTGTCAATGTTGGGTTAAGTTTTTTTAGTTAAGCCTATATTTTCTCAAAAGTCAAAAGAGCTTCCTGCCCTGACTTCGAATATGGACATAACCCTGTAAAAATGGTCTTTTACTTTTCCCTGATACTGTTAAGAACTTTTATGTTCTTACTCCTTTCATATGCTTAGTTAAAATAATAAAAAAAACCACCCACGAGGTTAAATGATCCGTACACAGAAATGTGAATAGAATGTTCTAAATGACTCTTATTTTCCAAAAATCGTGTAATTCATTGACTGACTCATGTTTTATAGCAGCTTAGGCACTGCAGGCTGATGGCTGTCAGGTGTCAGTAAGCTGGCAGCTTAAAAGTTGCCTCTTTAAGTAGTCCCAATCAAGTGAATTGCTCACTGTGAGCAAGGGTGGATTCTGGCCCCGTGTTTGCTGAGACACTCTTGTTTGAGGCTCTTGCGATACTACTGGTGTCTGGCTCTGCCTCCTGTGGTACATTTTTCCCTGCCATGGGCTGGAAAAAGTGGTTAGAGGTAAGACTAAGAGGGGGTTCCAGAGAGTCAGTGAGTCTGAGGCCTTATCTAAACAAAAATTGTACCAATTTAACTGAACCTATTTAGAAACGGAGGTTGCTGAATTAATGCCACCCCGTTTTTTTTCTAGAACGAAGTCTGGGGAGAAACATTATTCGTGCCAGTACAATTTATACTGTTTCTAATGGCTTTATTTTCCCCTTTGTACTGTCAACAGCACTTGTTTTGTAACTCTTCTGTGCATATTCCAGCATATTCCTGGACGGTAAACCAGAAACTGGGTCCCTTGCTGCTTTTGCTTCTTCATTTCTTCCCTCATACGTTATTTCCTAACCCTTTTAGTGATGGTCTGAATATTTAGCACGACTCTGTTAATATTCACTCTTAAGGACCTGTTTGCATATTCTCCGATAGCCTTGCTAAGAGACAAGTTTCAAATAATTTCTCTTCATTTGTTGTGCGGTGCAGTTTATTGAGTGGGGAAAGGGAGAGACTTTGCAGCTGTAGAAGGATCCTACCAAACTGAAGATTTCCACATCAAAAGGCAAAATAGCTGGTTTTCACACAGCATTTTCCCTCGTATCTAGATATTGGCTTATGACTGACAGTAGGAAAAAGCTTGTCATATATTGCAGACAATTTGTGGCAATATATTACACGTAAATCAAAAGAGATAGAAGGAGGGACCCAAGTGGAAAAACACATCTTAAGTTCTATTTTTTTTTGTTGTTGTTGTTGCCAGAAGCATTCCTGGCACCTCCAGAAAGACTTGGTGGTGAATGCTGGTAGAGATGTATGTGCCCAAGAAGCTTCCCTTGTGAGCAGGCTTGCATGTTAAACCACATGACTTCCAGGTCTCAGAGAAGGTGTGGCTTCAAAATGGAGAAATCACAGCAGCGAGCTGGAAGAATGACTTTTTCCCCCTTTGTAATAATAATGTCAGAGCTGTTATTACATTTGGCCCGGGGAGTGGATTGGAAGTGTTTCTCAGAAGGGAAGTGCTTCCAGCTCCATGTCTCTTTCAAGAGCTCCATTCCCATGTACTTGCTGGAAACCTTTCAGGAAACCACATTCCCTTTCCTGTCCCCGTACAGCAATGCGATCCTTCCCAGCCAGTGCGGCTCGCAGACCGCCTCATCGGCCGGGCCTGGGAAAGGAATGTGACAACGAGGGGGCAAAAGTGCTGGCACTTCCAATCCGACCTATGCTGCCTTTCAGAAGAAACCTCTTCCCCCTCCCTCCCTGCCTGCTTCCCCACCTCGCCTTATAAAAGGGTTTTCTACATCCATAAGCATGTTTAGAAAGATCTGCAGTCTCTAATTTTCCAGTGTGTGGTGGAGGAAGAATGTGATTTTAGCTGGAAACAGTCATGTGGCCAGATCCTCAGCCTTGTGCGAATCTGCCCGATGCTCCTGAGGTCACATTGTGCTGTGCCGGTTTATGCCGGAGGAGAAGCTGGTCCCATAATTTGCTCCCTGAGTTGCCCCGATGGCCCTAAATGGTAGCTGGTGTCTGACGGTACCCCCATGCAACTGAAACACCACTGCTATGCAGAGGAAATGCCCTGAAATCTTGCACGAGTGTCATTTTCCAGACAGTCAACAATTCAGAAAGACAGTAGGTGAAGAAATGCTGTTTATATTACAAGTTTCAATAAATAAGATAAAGGGGGCAGGAATAAGAGAAGGGATCAAGGAACTGTTAATGACTTAGAAGACAGAATCGTATTAGAGACAGAAATGTAAACTTGTTTTGCTATTGCTAAAAGCCCAGGAGATACACATTTCATTCTGCAGAGAAATATTCTGATCAGTACTTTTTTCTGTCATAGCAGCAGGCAATTGAGCTTGGATTCCAGCCAGCCTTTTTTATCCTCTCTTTAAACTAAACAATTAATTAAAAGAGAACACAAGGCAGGATAATTTAGCCAGCTCTTGTTAGTTTAGACAGAATGGGTTATTGGGCAACACCATCGCGGCACAGAACAATCACTCCTAGCTTCTGTGCCACAGGAACAGTTAAGCCTTCCAAGATGAATTTCCAGCCTGTGCTGTTTTCTTTTTCTTTATTTTTATGCTGTTTTATTTGCTTGTCATTTTTACTGTTTGTATTGTGTGGTGCATGGGTGGTAATGATTCGATAGTGATTCTCAACACAACAGTTTCTCTTGAAGCAGACATTTACCCACCGCCCTGAGACAATTGCTCTCCAAAACTGAAGCAAAAGAATATGGGAGGGAAGTCTTATAGCCACTGAAGTAAAAGAAAAGTCTCTCATTGACCTCAGTGGGCAGGAAGACTGGTAGACAGATAGCTATTCTTTCCATGTTTTGAAAGACTTAAGGTGCTGAGGCTTGGAAAAATTAGGATAGGTAGGTGACCTTTGACAACTGTTTGGAAGCTGCAGGTGCACAGGAGCTCTAAAAATTATAATGCTCACTTTTAGGCATCAGAAATGGCTTCAGGGGACATAGTTTCAATGAAAGAGCTTCCCCCCCCCCCCATCTAAGTGGTTTAAACTGTGGACATTATGGTTGAGTGGGCAAGGGTTGGGAAACTGAATTTTATTCCAGCTCCTCATGCTCATTTAATGTGTCCCCTTGCAGTAGCTGTTAACCCTGTTGCACTTATAACTCATCTGTAAACTGGGAATAATAGTATTGCCTACTTAAGTTTTGAAGCCTGACTAAATAATGTTTGTAAGACACTATGTGATGCCAAAGTCATTCTGGGGCTAATCAGTTGCAGAGATGGAGCTAACACACAGGACTGTCTATAACTTGACACCATATACATTTCCTTTACAGAATTGGTTCCCAACCTTCACTGGCCCATGGGAAGCCCAGTGAGCAAGTAACGTGCTGCATATAACATATGCTTTACTCTTTTCCAGTGGTCTCCATTTTAACTCTTTAATTTCTAGCAGCCACCAGCAGCAGAGAGGATTTTAGCAGCAGAATGGAGGACTGCTACTTCACCTGGATTTTTGAAGCATAAATGATATCCCACTTTGTGTGAACTCATAGAGTCATTAAACAGAGGTTAGGATTTATATTTTTTTTCTGTGTTCTTCAGTGGGAATGAATTTTGCACCACAAACTCTTTAGGAAAAAATGAAGGATTTCTTTTTGTGTTTGTGTAAAACACTGTTTAAAATATCTCATGGCTTTCTGTGTAAAAAAAAAAAAAGTGTCATCACCTTCACTTCATTCCATTAACTCAACTTGTTTTCAGCTTCAGCTGTGCAGTATTTATCACCCTCTATTGTCATATATTACACAGCTGCATAATGGCAAAGTTTTTTTTTAAAAACAAAACAATAAAAGCCAAACCCAGTCCAGAAGTGAAGCTCCTGGTAGGTGGGAACAGTGTAATGAGTAAAAAGCCATTAAGAAGAAAATGTTTGCTGAAGGATTTTAATGTCAAAGTTGCAAGTTTATTTACAAGATTTCAAAGATTAAAATCAAAAGAAAAGTTTGAAATGTTCAAAGTCTGAAGCTTCAGTAATATTTATTTCCCACTGGCAGTTATGTAGCTAAATTACGTAGTTGGCCTGTATTAAAGCAACAAAGTCAGGAGGCTGAAAGTGAATTGAAGGGCAGGGATTTTCTGTCCCTGAATCATGGCATGGTCCATCTGAAAAGTTGCTGAACTGTAAGATATGAATCCTATAACCTTTTTGCTGCCCTGCCATTCACACACTGCTTTCACTTAAGGTAACATGTTAAATATTTACAGTGTCCTTCAATTTAAATCACTTGAAATTCGCAACCATCTCAGATAGTCTTGACCATAACTGCTACCTTTCTTTTCACAAAACCATCACAATAAGAATGTGTAGCAGTCGGCTTGGTAAAGTGATTTGAAACCTTCTGGAGAAAACTGCTCTGCACAGGTAGTCACAAGTAGGCAAGCACAGCCACCAGCCACACTGAGGCTGGTGGGTCTGCTCCGAAGCAGCGTCAGCTCTGCAGCCGCTGCTCTTCTCCCAGCACCAGGGGACTCTTACCAGGGGCATGACCTGCTGGCCAAAGGAAAGGGACCCCCACCTGGGACTGGCATGTGTTTGGGCAATTTTTCAACTACGAGCAGCCTGAAATATTGTGTTTGTGGGCTGAAACCACTCAGCAAGACAATGAAAAGTCGGTGTCTTTTAGTCCTGTCCCATCCCATGTGTTCTGAGGATACAGAACCTCCTAGGGTGGGAGGCTAATACCAAATCATGTGCAGCAGTGACCATAGGTAGAGGAAATTGTCAAACAGTGTTTGCCATGAAAATGGATTCATATTAGTCATTTTAAATGTTTAAAATATCCTTGTAGGAATAAGCTGCAAAGTCAGTGCATGAGGAGTAAAGCGATATGTCACCCATACAGTGGTGAGACATAAATAATTGTGCTACAAGTCATGTCTTCTATTAAAGAGCCTGATATCACCCATTTCAGGCTGAAGAGAAGTAATCTGTAAAAAACAGAGTTGGTAGGCATCTGATGTAAAGTAAAACCCCTGCCTTGTATTCCTTTTACATTAACCAACTAGTTGATTCAACCACTTTAGCAGAAACAGTGCTTAAATCACACTTGCCTCCTGACTCAGTATGTACAGAATCTGCATTGCTATGTGTTTGTTTTTAAAATAAATTGAATTATTTTTTTTATCCTTGTGATCCTTCCTGATTCTCTGACTCTTCCCTTAAGAGTCTGCATATAAGCAAAGACATGTTCATATTTTAGTGTCAGCAGTTGCGCATTGGATGTATCAGTCCAACAAGCCTGGCATTCCTTTACTTTAAAGGTGAGCCTCCAGATCCCTCCATCTCCCATTCTCATTAAACAAAATCCCTGAAATTTGTGCTCTGTTGCTGCCTTCTAGTATGAGGAAGTGGTGCGGTGAATGACGCACAGACCGGCCTCCAGGGGAGCTGAGTACTATTCCCAGCCCTGCCATTTGCTGGGTAATATCCTGCAACTCGTTTAACATTTTTGTGTCTCAGTTTCTCCAACTGTGAAAATGAGGCTAGTGGGCCAGCATTTCTCACTGAAATCAATAATAGATTCCTATTGAGTTCAGTGGCACTTCAGTGCTTTGAGATCTGTGGGGAAAAAAAAGCTGATTGTTGCTTTTAATACATTTTCCTTGGTTGTCATTCACTGGTTCTACCTCACGTGAGCATGTTTCAGATTTATTCTTAGCCTCCTCCTTTACCATTATGAAACATAACCTCTTATACAAAGGTTTATCAGCATTCTTATAATCCTCAGTTCAGTCAATCCTTTTATAATATTTTGTAAATATTGTTTCCCCTTAAATTTCTACAGTATAATGCAAACATACTTCTTTACTCCCATGTAATGTAATACAAATGGAAGGGACAGACAACATTATTCAAAAATTCTCAGCTTATGAAATAATATATATTAGTTGACATGCCCCAGAGAGATACGACTGACCAGCTGCTCTGGGTGAAACAAATAAATAGAAAAATCCTTTATTAATGATGTACTCTGCAGTAGACTGTATCTGGGGAATTCTATGGAAACGGACTCATTCTCATCCCTTCCCTATAAATGAAATAAGGAGCAGACTGAGTTCCTAGAGGTTTGGTAGGCACATAGTACAGTGCACAAATACATGAGGAATGGTCACATTCAGGGAGGATTTCAGCTTTGGTAACCACTACATCTTGCATTTTCTTTGGCTTCCTTTAGTCAACTAAAGACTGTGGGTGAGACTTTCCAAATATAGACAACCAAAATTCTGACCAAAAAATACACACATTCTCAGGAGTGGATTAAAGCAAGATTCATGGATCTGGGCCTTGGGCTTGGAGGGGGCCTGTATAACCACAATGTTTGGATTGAAGTATCCGGCAGTTTGGGCTCTGGTGTTAGATAGGGCTGTGGAGGTGGGAGGTAGAGCCGACAGGCTATGGAGGCGGTTGAGTCATGGGAATTTTTGCTGTATGTTTGGATGGATTTGGTTAGTTTATTGCACTGCTCTGGCTTGCTTGAGGCTTGCTGGTTGGCTTGGCTCCAGGCCTTCTTTAGTCTTACTCTGCCCCAGCAGTGTTTGTCACTTTGTCCCACAAATTGTAAACTCACAGAGAATGCACTTTGTTTCTGATGTAAGACAGAAGACAGGTTAGCCATGATAACAGATGAACTTTTGTGTACTAATATAAACTCATTTAATAACTTAGGTTGTGACAATGGTGGTGAGACCCTCTCCTTCAGCTCTCCCTTTTCCCAGCCACACCAACCCAGCTCGCTCAGCCGTCCTCTCAAGTCACGTACTCCAGCCCTTTGTCCGCCTTGGTGGCCCTCAGCTTTACTTGCTCCAGTTTGTCAGTGTCCCAGAATTGGATGCAGTACTCCAGATGTGGTCTCGTAAGTGCTGAATAGAGGGGAATAATCACTTCCTTGACTTGCTGGCTATTTTCTTAATAAAGCAGCCCAGTATGAGCTTGGCTTTTAATGCTGCAAAGTCGCGCTGCTGATTCATGTTCAGTTTGTCCTCCAGGAGCCCCAGGTCCTTTTTGCAAAGCTGCTTTCTAATCAGTTGGCCTCTAGACTCTCCCAGATGCAGGACTTCGCATTTGCCTTTGTTGCACATCATGAACTCATGATGTGCAACATTTACGTACAGATGCTCATTTTGCACACACAATGCATAACTGCAAATACAATTACCTGTTTGTACATGTATCCACCAGGTTTATAGACACATTTTGCTAGTTTTTTGTTGACAGTCTCAGTGTTTCCAGAGAGCAATAAAACAGTAAAATTCCTAAACTTCATGCAGAGAGATTTCTCTGGGTGCATTTAGAACACTTCTGATGATAAACCTCTCCGTTAGTTGGGGTTCTGTTTTGTTTTTCACTTGCTCTCCTTGACTTTTCCCATTCTTAGATAAGGACAGTGAGAACCGCATGAGGTATATTGGCATAATCAGTAACACAGACTTGTCTGGACCTCAGGAGATAAGTCTGCAGCGTATCAGCAGACGGCACCTAAGAATGCTTCTCAAAGAAAAAGGTTTCCTCTATCTTTCAAAGGGAGCTTCCTTCTGTTGTCTTTATTGGAGGTCAGATTGCTGATTGGCCTCCTCCAGAGTCAGAGAAATTCCTCTGAAGACCCCTTAAACTGCATTTCAATTATACAGGAGGCTGCACTGGCAGGACCGTTTTATTTCCAAGCTGCCCCGTGGCTTCTTGGAGGTGATGTGGGCTTGGAATCCCCATTGCAGGTAAAAAAGAAAACCCTCTTCTGGCAGTCTCCAACAGAAAATGTGCCTGAAAAGGCATATCTAATTGATTTAAAGAGAATCAAGTGCTCTCTGTAAATAATGTTTGCACAGTGTAAATCTCTCACAAATTAGGCATCCAGAGGAATGTGTTAATCAGCAAGGAGTTACAGGGCAAATCCATCTTTAATGTGCAGTAACTACAAAAGACAAAACAATCAGAATAATTCTACAGACTTAAAATGTTCAAAATGTTATTTCACAATTTACAGAACACAATAATTATTCTGATTTTCAGGTGTGCTGGTGGATGCTAAGAATTTGAAAATCAGCTGATTTAGCAGGGGCCTAAGTAAGATCTTCTGAGCTTAGCCCACTTTAAAAAATAAAGCAGCTACTAAGATAGAATGAGACGCACTGAAAATACTCCAGGATTTTTCAAATGCCAAACCCCAGTCTGGGTTCAGGCTGTGTGTAAGTTTTGTTTGGTCTTTCCCAGGTCCATGAGAGATGAAGTCCCTAGCATTCTTGTGGGAGACCCTGTCTTTCATACCGTTTTGTCATTCCTTCAGCGATCTGGAGTTTGTCCACTATTTCCTGCAGAGAAAAGCTGGGTAAAAATCACCCAGAGAACCCCAGTAAAGGGAACTGCATGTTGGTAAAAATGAATTGAGAAGTCTTGTTCCAGTGATTTAATAAAGGCAACAGGTTATATCTTTATTGATTCTGGCTTATTTCCTCCACAGAAAATAAGACTTTTTGCTGCCTTTGATAATAAAACATTTACCAGACTCTTACTATTGTTATTGGTAGAAGCCCTTACAGTGTATAACTGTTAGTGCAAGAATTACAAGTTCTGAGGAAAAAAATTGAGGAAAAGATATGAGTGGAAGTTAACCTTTGTTAAGTATAATTAATATATATAAAAACACAAAATGTTTGTTTTTCAGTTTCCTATCACATTTTCCATCTGGTCTCTGCAAAGCTTTTAAACTTCCACTTCCTCTGTGCAGGTTTGCAGTATTCCTATTCACAGGAAGTAAGAGGAAGAGCTTTATGAGGGATACGTTACAAATAGACTGCATGTAGGTGTTTGGCCAAAATAGCTGGGCTCAAATCTGATCTGGTGTAAACTGAAGACTCTTCAATGGCAGTGTGAAAATTCAGCTTGATGCTTCATTCTGCGGAATTGGTTATTTTTTGTACAAATTACTGTTATTTTTTCCTGGTGCTTTTCATCTGTGATCTCAAATCACCTTATTAAGCAATAATGAAGGTCTGAACAGCTTTTAGACTTGGTAACTGTGAATATAATCTGTGTCTAAGAAATCATCTGTGACAAAGGCCAGGAGTTGGTAGCAGACCTCACTGATGTGTTGAGCCAGGTCCTTTTATTCCCAGTCCAACACACTATCAATATGTTGATTCCCAGTGAAAATGAGCATTTCATAAACAGAATGAAAAACAGCAAAGCTCTCAACAGCTTGTGAAAATAAGAATAAAGCGATCAATTATAGCCCTGAGTCTTGATTGCAAAGAGATTAGTCATAGGAGTCATGAATGTGACAAGAACATAAAGGCACTGGTGGATTGCATTGTTCTGCTCAGATTTCCCTCAACAACAACAGGAACCCCAGGTCCTAAGGAGAGCGCCTGTTACTCACATAGTTTTGTGACAACAACGCTGAGGTTATTACAATGTACGTATTATATAGCAAGGCCGTAGAAGCCTACATAGTGCCATTTTTAATTTTTTCTATTTTTTCTTTTAGCACTGAATCCAGCTAGAGCCTTCTAGTGTGAAATTTGAGAGGAGAGCCAAGCTTCCTCTCCTCTAAACATTCCAAAAGATTGATGAGCTCAAAATCTGCATCAGGATCAACATCCAAGTTTTGCAAATGGCATCTGTCTTACTAATTAGCTGATCCAAGCCTCCAGATCTCAAACTACAAATATAAATATTCCATGACTTTAATCTACCTCCAGTCCAGCTACAGGATGCTTATTCTGTTACTCACTTCTTACAAATTTCACTTCTTCTTACTTTTACTTTTCAGAAAAGTAAATTAATTGTCATAAAAGCAGAGTGGTTGAAGCTATTTCATTTTTTCCCGAAAGCTTGAAACCATCCATTCACAAAGCTTTCCTCCCTTTTGTGCTGTCTCCTGCCTCCCCTTTCCCAGCCCACAGGTAAAACAAAACAACCTTGCAAGATGAGCCTTACAAAGTCTATGAACACAAGCTTGTAAATCTGGCACTTGAACAAGCTCTATTATTTTTAACTGCTTTTGTGTAAGACAAGAGGCTATGTAAAGAACAGGATGTTTTGAACATTGAACTCTGGTGCATTACCTAATACTGCTGCTACAGATTTGATGTAATTTCTCTGCAGGTGTCAAAGGCATCATAAAGAGCGTGCTACTGGGATGTTAAATGTTTGGCATATATAAGCCTGGTGGATTTACTCATAGTTCTTTTATGAACAGAAATGCCAGGTTTGCAGCTTATGTTATAGACAATTTCAACTACAACACAGCCTATTCTTGCAGTCCTTTTAGATTTTATTTTATTTTTAAATGACTGTAGACAAGATACTTAAACTCCTGTTAATTTTCACTTTTTAGGAAATGTGTAAAGTGAGGCACCTTTGTCTTCCCTGGAATACGGGACTGCTGCGTCTTCCTTAGGCAGGAAAGGATAATTGCATCCCTCTGTACTCTGCAGGATTGCTCTGTAGCCAGGTTCTTGGTTGCTCATCTTGTCTCAGTCCCTGGGGGAAGTTCACTGATATGGAAAGTAATCCTTCCAAATAATGCAGGTGTCAGAGGTCTGTGTAAGAGGGAGGCTTGGCAGAATCTTTTGTGGAAATTTACACAACATCTGCCCACACAATGGCTGGACAGTACTGTCCTTCCTTCAGTTGTCAGAGGCATTGGAATGTGTATAGAAGAAAAACCAAAGAAAAGAGTAGATCCAAGATTCTAATGCATGGTTAAAAGGTGGCTGTAGTTGGAAATACGAGGCATCATTTCTTTTGCAGGCAATTTTTCTTGAGTTGTTAGTACCTGCTGTCTTGTAAGAGGGCACACAGTGTTAGCTGACCCATCAAAGAAAGAAGATATTATCATATTTTAATGAGCTTATCAGTTGATTTTGCCTTTTTTTGAACTTTTGTTGGGGAAATTGGCCTTTCTGACCATATGCATGATAAACCTGAGGTTAAGTGGGTGCACTTATGATACACATGTAAACAAGGACTTGACTTTATATTGTAAAATCATGGCTAAAACTAAAGTGGAAGAGCACCATTGCTGTGAGTTAGGAGCATGATACTGAGGGGGGCCGCTCTCAAGAGGGCCTGCACGATTTGTTCTGCTGTTCCTATCTCTCTCAGTGATTCATTTTCAACACCCTCTTCATGCTTCACTCATTTTGTGTCCTGGCTTCTAGATACATTCCTCCATGGTCACTTAGCATTGTCTGCTATCATCTTACCATCATGCGTGGTTCTTTACAGACAACTATTATCAGCTTTATGCTCACTTATTCTCAAATTAGTGCCATTATTGTGGTAGACGAGCTAAGAACTGTGCTGCTCTTGGTGTCCTCTAAGTATCGCATTTCCCCTGGGCCACTCATTCAACATCGGGTGGGAAAGTCACATTCCTCACTAAACTCAGCTACTGTCTAATGAGACCCGTCTGTGTTGCCTTTCTGCATGGAAATGCTGGCCGTTGAAAACACCTGTTCGATCGCCCAGTTCGTATTTCTGTCGGTGTAAGGGAAGTCCCTGCTGTACATTTACCAGCACTTTGGCCAGCATAATTTTAAACAGTCAGTTTTTGAGGTAATTTTGATCATAATCTTGCCATCCTGATTCGATGCACTTGTTTTATGTCCATTTGGTCCCCTGGTAAATGACTGTACAAGGCATAAAGCAATGGCGAGAACCCTCTGTGGGGGCTAGCTGGGGCATGGGCTGGACACTGGGATGAGAGGAGAAGTGGGAGGCAGCGGGTTCACACAGAAGAGCTGGTGATGTGACACATATTCTTTGTGCCCGGACTTGTGCTCTTTGGCAGATGCATGTCTGCTTGCTTGCTGGGGGCTTGTTGAGCTTCTGCATCTAAGGTAATGATCTCAGTGCCTCCAGTGTTTGAAAACCCAGTATGAAATTTATGCATAAGAATAATCACATTTACTTTAATTGTTTAGTTGTATATGATTAGATATGTTCTTTGCAGGCAGACTCAGAGCACCTTGTACCTTGCAGGATTGATTTAACCTAGGGGGAAGAGAGCTTTAGTATCGTGTCAATGGGGCGCTAAGGAAAACCAAGTCCCATACACAACTGTTTGTTGTATTGCCAAGTCTTATGGCTTTATTTCAAAACTAGTGATATTTGACATTTTTAAGCCTCCATTCCTTAAATCAAGGGATATTGCAAGAATCTGAGCATTCCTTTTAAAAAAGTAGCTTTCATACTCCTACAGTCTGTTGGGAAGGTTTGGCAACTCACAAATTAGGAGACAAGAAAGGACTGTGCATATATACTTTGGAAAATTTTACTGCTTTTTTCCTGCAGCCTCATGATTTTTTCAGCTTTGATTCACAATTTTTGAAAATTTGGAATAGCTGACAATATTTCTGTCCATTTAAGGTGCTGCCGTTTAACCCAGACGGTACCCAGAGGATAGCTTCTCTGGCAAAGGAGCCTTTCAAATGCATAGCTCATCTTTCAGAGCGCACGGCACAATGGGACCGGCAGCCTTTGCTGAGGATTTCAGGCACAACCACAATAAAAATAATAAATAAATGAGGCATCTCATTCTACCCAGAGATGCTGTATAAAGCTGCTGTTAAAGTGCACATTTGCAAATAAAAGCAGCCTAAATTTAACTATGACTCAATTACACTAAATCTGACCCATTTTTGTTCTGTCTTTCAATTTAACACTTATTTACATTCTTAGACTTGGCGCTGTTGGAAGAGAAGGGAGGGGGAGCAGGCACTTTGGTCCTCAGAATTGCTATAAAAAATGGTGATTAGGAAAACACAGCTATAGTCAGCTTGAAGCTGGGTAGCTCATTTGAACCCACTATAAAAGAAAAGATCGTTTTCTCATCCTATTAAAACTCAGTTAGCAACGGCTGTGTAGGCGGCAGGAGATCAGAAACGAACGTCCAACTTGGAGTTTGTACAACTGGGGTCAGGTCCAAAGCAAACTGCCTGATTAGCGAAACAATTTGTATTTTACAATGACAGCAAATAGGTAAATCTTGTGAGCGTCAGGAAATCCTGGAGGATTTTGAATGGGAGCACTGGCTGGTTCGCAGGTTGCACTTTGATTAGAAGGCGTCCTTGCCGCCGCTTTTTCGTACTCATGTTGCAGGGACATAAACAAGAGGGACTCAATTTGCTAAGGGTATTTATTTCTCTCTCTCTGTCTCTCTCACTCTTGTTTTTACAATCTACATGCAATGACTAATTGGCTGTGTTTTCCCAGCTATTTTATGTTTCTCTTGCCCTGGTAACAAGTCGTACTAAACCAGTATGTCCATGGGGACCTATAGACAGCCAACATTGCCAAACGATACGCAGCATTCCCCTTTCTCTCTAAGTGTAAAACATTTACAAGTAAATTTACAAATGCATTAAGAACATTTCCCCCGTTGGCCATTAGTGTTTATTTCTTCCCCTTCTCCTCCCGGGAGCGGACACCTTCCAGCCCCTCACCTTTCCCACACCGCTCTCCCGTTATTTGCCTCCTTCCCTCCCGTCGCCCCTTTTTCTCCTCGCCTCTCCCTCCTCCTCCTCCTTTCCCAGTTCAGCGGCGCAAATTTCTGTTTGTGCCAGTGGGGCGGCCTGGCGAGACCGCAATTGCTCTACCCCACAGATTGACGAGCCCTCAGATGCCGATTTACTGTACATGGCAGCCACGCTGGAGCCGAGGCACATCTGGAGTGGAGTAAGCTTACTCAGAAACAGGGGCCAGCTCCAGCCGGAGCCAGCGGAGCTGAGCGCGGCGCTGAAAGGCAGCCCTCCTGCCTCCCCTTCCCTCCTCCCCGGGTACATTTCCTAATGTAAACAGAGGCCGGGGGGGGAAGGACACAGTAACTCTTTGCTGCGTGTTTGTCATTTCATGTTCTTTATCTGCTTTGAGGTCAAACTGGAGCTCTGGAAAAACAGAAGCTTTGCTTTTATTCTAAATAGCTGAACGCCAGCGCTGCTGAAGGGCGGGCGGGGGGGGCGGGGGGAGAAGAGTTTGCTTTTGTGTTTATTTGTTCCACTTTATGGTAATTTGGGGGATAATTTCATTATCTGCAGCCGAATTGAAAACAAGCTGCTGTCTGTGCTAATGATACCAGCATATTATTTTATGTAAAGTAGGCGTGGAGCTCTGTAAACCACAAGTGGACTGGATTTCTGCTTACAGCTATACTGCTTTAACTTTTTTTATGGTCACAAAATGAGACTTTCCTTTTATTATCTGGAAACGAAAAAGATTATGGATGGCTGCTTTGTTTTACAAAATGGCGAATACCTTTCACGGCCCAGTGCCAGCCTGCTGTCCCGCAAGTGCGTTTTAGCTATGTTACCGCAAAGAAAAAGCGTGCTTGTTTAGGGGCAGATATGCTGATTTTATAGTCCAGTTCACTGGACTGCTGAATTTTAGTCTCTAAAGAAGTGGGAGAGATTTTGAGGCATTTACTGACTGTCAGCGATCTGGACGAGTACTCTGCGATACTTTACAAGTTTTATATTGTTTTTATTTCTTCTTTCTAGTAGCAAAATGATAAAGTTTGTAGCTCAGTTGTTCAAATGACATTAAAATGATAACATGTAATTTAAAATGGCTTTTCCCACTCAGTATTCCTTGCAAGTCAATAGATTTTGCAGTGAATAAAGGCGAGAAAACAAACCTCAGAAGACATTGCTGCTGATAATGTACTGATGCATTCGATGTTCATTTAGCTGTCTTTAAAGACCGTAGTAAAACTCTCATTCAGATGGAAGCAGTTGTTTACCCGGCATGGAGACTGTTGAACAATCTTGCTCAATAAATCTACGAATAAACTGCTCCAGGTCAGCCCCCAAAACATTTTTGTTTATAGGAGTAGAAAATATTTGGTCACTGTACGGTTTTCTAGGGATGTTGGTTCCTTGTCTCCCTTCAGTTCACAGGCCATGCTCTGTATTTGCACCTTTCAGCGTGACCTTCCAGATGAGTAGGTGACTCCCATGACTCTCGACGGAGGATGGCCGATCTACCAGGGAGCAGGATTTGGTGTGGGCAGTGAGTGAGGTAACGCCCTGAGTGGCTGGGCAGCAGCTCTTGTACCACGGTAGTGCATCCCCCCGCCCGGCTCTTACGGTTGCGGTTTTATGATCTATGTTGATATGCCGTAATACTTACACAAGAGATAGCAATATAGGTTGCACCCTTCGGTATTGCTGTTTTTAATGGATACTGTCATAGATGATTTTAGTAATTTCTTCGCAATTATGTTTTCTCTTACTTTGCTGGCGATTCAAATCCCAGCAGGAAAGGACCAAAATTCCTTATGAACCAGCTTGGCCAGGTCTCAGCCTTCTCACCCAGTGAAGCACTGGGCATTAACTCCCTAAGGCTGCTTGAAACCACTCGAGGTGAAATTCAGTAAGGAGGGGACTGACTGCATGGCAGAGGTGCTGGTCAGCTTGGAAAGACTGAATTGCACATCTCCAAGGTCTGTAATAACCTTTCAGTATCTGAAACCTGAAGCAGCAGCATGGGTTCAGGGACAAATCCAGGGATGGTACACCATTTTGCATGATCTAAGTGATTACTGAGGTAGATAAAATGGTTTGTTTGGGGTGAAATGATTTATCTGGAAAACAACAACATTTCTACACAGAAAAGCTGATGGAACCAGTCTCAAAAGTAAAGCTGTTTGGCAAACTTCAGAAAGACCTTGGCAGTTGACTGAAATCTAAACTTTTTGCAGGGACAGTTGGATTTTGGCTAAGTTTTTCTGGAAGCCTGCAGGGCTCTGGAGGAGTCCTGCCTGGCTGGCAGACCATTGCTCAACCCTCCGACTGCCAGGGCAGAGGATTGATGGCCTGTCATTGCAGGATGGCCCACCAAGTAGTCTACCTTTGAACTACAGACCTCAGGGCCTCCAGGTTTCGAAACTGGGACAACACTTGTTTTGAAACTTTGTTGATATGTTTTGATATGCATTGGAAAAATTTTGATTTCAATGAATTTCCAAATCCTGACCCCAAATAATGTTCCATAGGAGTTTTTTGAACAGCTCTCTTCCAATCTAATTTTAAGAACCCTGAGGGGAAAAAAAAATGGTTTCTTTATAAATAAAATAGAAATAAAACAGAATCCAGTGAATGAGTCTGAAGCAGGGTTTCTCTGACTCTACCTGCTGGGCATCCCTGCCTGTAATCCCACTGGTGTCCCTGGACCTCCAGTGGACTGGTCTGGGCTCAGTTAGTTACAGAGTTCTCATCTGAATTTTAAATGTGATATCCTGATAGTAATTGTTTAACTATTGTTCCCCACCCCCCCATCCATTTAGTGCACATTTGATATTGATTCAAATCCTTGTTTTGCACTAATGCCAAAAGTGTCCATGAAGTCTCGCAATGAAATCTTCTTGGTAGATGACTATGCATCCTGCTGGTTATGCTATTGTGATTATATTAATAGCATGTTCTCCAACTTAAGCAATGTGCAGGTGCAAAACTCTCATTCAGCAGTACATAACTCTTTCATCTGCCATTTCTTGCCAGTAGATTTCCTGCCCATATGAATGTTTCTTGTGAAATTTCTGGAGAATAGCTGCTGGGGTTTTGCCAGTTGTAAGAAAACAAATACACAAACAACCCCCTTCCAAAACTCAACAATCTCCCCCCTCCCCAGTCCTCTCTTTTGGAAACTACTGCTTCATAGTAGATGTTCTAGATCTAACAAAAAAGACCAGTTGTGAAAAAATAAATGTTGTGGATTAATGTAGCAAAGGTAAAAAAATTACTAGAGCTGAGTGGTGCCAATAATGTCACCAGAGCCTGCCTGTGTATTGGTATGTCCCTTTGGCTCACGTGAATACCTCACTTTAAATATGTGCCCCTGCCTATCCTTACTCAGTAACTCACTCACTCTGTAACACTTTTGAATCCTACCCAGTTGTATTAGATTTAAAAGAGAACTGGCCATGGCAAATAATAATCAATTTTTAAAAAGACCATATCACAGTGGTTTCTTTTAAGCAAATGCAACTTTGGGACCTATGTGCATGCTCAAGCAGCAGCGAAACCCGTGGAACTTGCATTCACCAACTGTGTTTATCCCAGTGGACTTCGTGCTCTGTGACCGTTGTGCAGAAAAGATGACAGAAGAGCACATTGAGAGTTGAAGGAGATTTAAAGGTTTGAAGCTTGTATCAGTAGGTGTTAGTCTGCAAAAACATGTGTGTGTGGGAAAAGGGCAGTTGAACTAAGCCAGTTATTAATGCTATCCTTTAAAGGGCAATAGATCTCTTTAACATCTAAATAAACTGAGAAATCTGCCTAGAAGTAAAAAAGGAATTTCCAGTTTCAAGTGTGTTATTTCCTCTCAATGTGATTATTTACAGTATATCTGTTCTGTGTTTTTTGCAAAATATGTTATTGACATTTGAATGGTATTTCAGCACAAGATTATGACAGATGCAAAACAGTTAAACACCAACATTGCAATATTTTTGACTCCAGGATAAACTGTTGTACTTTAAAAAATTATCCTATTTATTTCCTTTGCCTGCTTTCAGTGTTTTGTTTTGTTAAAGCTGTAGAGGATTCATTGAACTGGAGCCTGCCATTTGTTATTGGCATTTCTCAGAAGAGTAAGAACAGTCGTCAATTATATATTTTTCCAACAAAAACATACACTCAGTATATAAATATTCAGATTATAATTCTACCCTAAATATACATGTATCCTAAAAATAAACCACAATAAATGTTAGACTAAGCAAAAATTAAGAACAGTGAAAGAATGAAGTAGAGGAAAAAGAGGGAAAAAGTAGAAAGAAAACCACAAGAATAAAAAAGCAGGCATTAAGTAATATAGTGGGTATGAAAAAAGAGCTTAAAGATGAAGTTAAGAGAGAGAGAAAGGAAACTATCCACAAAATTATTGGTAAAACACAATTTATTGTTACCAGGCAGGTGAAATTCTGATCACAGTCATTGCAGTCAAGTTAGGTGTCCTGAAATGCAACAAATAAAACCCAAGGGCTTTTAAATGCCAGAGATTAAAGAAAGATTCCAATGAATTTCAGTGATCATCAAATGATTTAATAATTGCACCAGGCCAGACTTTTTTCTCTAGAAAGTTTAGATCGAGTTATACAAATAAGAATTGCAATTTTCTAAAGAATTATCCCCTTCTCAGATTTTTCTGGAGGAAGAAATGGGACTTGGAAGCTCTGTATCGTGAAGGAGAATCTAATTAGTTCAGGATCAGGTTTGTGTTTTGCACTTCTATAAAATGAAGATGCATTTTGGTTGGGGCTCCAAGACAGACCCATCTCTAATTCTGTTGTCCACCAACTAAGAAAATATAATGGATGCCATATGCAGAGCATGACTGAAATATGTGAGTCAAAATGATTCCTCTAAGTGAGTTTGAACAAACTTGGTGCTTTTTAGTAAAGTCAGTGCAACCACAGGACTCAGTTGTATCTTCAGGTAAGCATGCACAGGTCTCATTAATCACAAAGGATTGTACAAACGCAACAGTGGGCAGAGCTGTACTTGGTATTTTTCATTAATTTTTTTAAAGTAAAGCCAAGTCATAGTATGAGTATATTCCTTGTTAGTAATAGCACTACTATATTACTTTTCCAAAAAAACTTGCGAAATATTACATTACTTTTTGGTCCACTGAACTACTGAACTGCCAGTTCCTAACAGAAAAGAGCTGTAACTGAATCGCTAGTAAAAGGGGCAGGAAATTAGATAAAAGAGTAACACTAGTTTTACATGCCTAAATGAAAAGGTGTTAGTTTTAAATATATAGCCTTTCAATATATTTTCCAAATCTTCAAAAGTCCCAAAATGCTGCACTAAATTAACTGACAGTGCTGCACCACTCGCCTTGCGATGACACAGTGCATGCGATCAAAAAATAAGGTGAAAATTCCTCATATCCTGATAGGCACTGTGGTGTCTTTGAAAAATAAAAATCTTGCATGATTGCAGAATCATTATTGGATAGACAAAGATTTGTTTTCTGATGACGATGTAACAAGACATTATTTGGAGGAAGCTAGCATTGTAACCAGACAAAGATCTTTGCTCATTGCTGCCTGGAAAACTGTGGTAGGACCAGCATTTGAAACCCATATAACAGACGTTGTGGAGAGAAGAACCTTTTGAACCTTCACTTCTGGTAAGGAGGAGAAGTTGTAAAAGCACGAGAACATGCAAATTTGGATGGGAATCATCCCACCCAACTTTTGCCACCTGTGTTAAGAGCGTACCTGTTTCAGTTTTCCTTTACAATCAGCGGAGGATGAGAGATCTCCAGAAGGTGAGACATATTTTGGTTCTTTGAATTGCCAGCTACTGGGGTGTCTCTCTTTCTCTCCATTGACTGTAAAGGGCAATTAAGGGTCCTACAGCCCACAGGTAGTTGCCTCCATTCAAGTACCCATATTTAGGTGGGGTGAAACTGCGACTTCCAGCCTACACTATAAATGTGGGGCATGGAATTACAGAGCTATGTAACAAATGGAGTTCTTCGTCCAGTCTAGCAAACCCCAAGTTAAACTTCTCTAGATTAACACCAAGTCAAACTCCACTGCTAGGAGGGGAGGAGAAAGAGGAAAGAGAACGCATCCTGGGTGAAGAAATAAAACATTTTCTCAGATGCTTACTCAATAGTATTGTGCTTCAGGCTCAGGATGTTGCTTCATTGTCAAATGGCTGAGCTTTCCTTGTCATGCTTTCCTATTGTTCTCCATTCCTTAAATAATCCTGGCTTTCAGCTGCATTTTTCATCCATTTAATTCATTTTCAAACCCCCTAAAAAATAGAGATTAGTTTAGCAGATCAGGAATGAATTAGAAAAAAAAGTTACATAATGGACCTATTTAAATTACACAGTTGCTACTTGCCTTTGCATAGTAATAAAGATGCAGTTAATAGCTCCCACTTTATTTAGCTGCTAAATTCTGCTTTTTTTCAGAGATCAACTCCGCTGCAATAACTACATTGTTCTTTGCTCATTAATCACTATTATTTGCTTGCCCTTGAATTGTTGTGAAGTTTCAGAACATGGGAAGTCCTCTGGCAGACAGATGAACGTATTGGTCTATTAGACCTTTTAGACTCTATGATTTAGAAGTATTACTATTATAATTGTTTACAGACATTAGTGGCTCATCTTAGGGCTTCGCTTTGCAGCCCATCACATCACAGCAACTCTTAGGCAGAACTCCATTGATGTCAGTTTGTTCTGTGCAAAAGGTACAAGAAGAGCATAGTGCTAGGTATGACACAGTCAGTATTTGTCAGTAGTTTCCAGACCACTATACTTGGAGTTAAACCAGAAAATAAGTACGGGATTACAATTAACATCTGAAGTTAATTTTTTTTTTTTTTTAATTTGCGTACATACCATATACGCCCTTATGACATTATCTACTGCAGAATGTTGCCACAAACTTTCTCCTTGAACTGGAGTCTTTTATCATTACTAGGTCTGGCAGTAGGAGATATCCAAATCGTTTTAGACATACTGTAGTGTTCTTCAGCAAAAGAGGAGCCCAGTGCAACAGTTATACTAATACAGATGCAAGTGTTGAAGCAGATTATTCTATCATCTTAATATTTATATAGGTATTACAATTTAGAGTGAACAAAGCACCACTTTTTTTTCCCCTTCGCATATTTTTAAGAAAATCTTGCAGTTAATATCTCATTAAACGTGCAGGAAAAATCTTCCAGGCAATTCCTTTTGCTCAAACCTCATAATCAATAAATTCCCATGGAGCAAAAGCTTTATCTAAATTTCACCAGTTAGGTCCCCTGCAATCCACAGTTCATTGTCACCTTTTTTACTAAGTGTACTTGCTACCTCTGATGTTCAGTGGTCATAATTATAATCTCTCTTCCTGTATCTCTTTAGTCTGCCTTTTCCTATGACGGAGCAGCTCCTGCCCTTACACGCTTTTCATTTAAGACGCTCTCCATTTTGGTCAAGTGTATTTGCTGTGTTTGCTCTGCTGTCTTTAGGGTGGCAAAGAACAGAAAACAAAAACAGCCTGAGGTGACTTGTTTGAGCTCCTACATAGAAAACATAGCAGAAGAACGTCTGTTATTAGTTAGTCCTGTGTTCATTAGCAGGACTCCTCTCAGTGAAATTGCTTATAGCATTTACGCACCTTTCAAAACATACAAATTGGGGTAGGTGCCAGACTTACCTCCAAGACCTGCTGCACCTACTGAGTAGCTCTCAGACCACCTGGGATGGACCGTGGTGTCCCTGAGAGACCATGTTGTGCCTCTCTGCCCAGGGAATTTGGACTCCAGCTGGCAGAAGTCCAGAAATCTGATAGTTTAATGCCCAAAGTTGTAGTCTGCTCTTCAGAGTGATGGCCACTGGGCACTGTCAAGTGAAGCTTACTTACTGACCCAGTCTGGTTATCTCATCCTCCATCTGTTTATCTGAATTTGTAAGGTGCTTCCTGAAAAAAAAGCTTTTATGAGGGGTCTGTATATGTTGAACTGTTAAGAGGCCTTGCAATGGTCCTCTTACAGGGCCATACTTCACTGCCTTTGAATGCTCAGGAGAGTACACCCAACTACTTGAATATTTGTGAGTGGACTCTGTAGCTGCACAAACATGAATTCCAATTTAATTAAAAATTTAGGGGAGCATTTATGAATAATATTTGCATATTCTCCCACCTTCAGTCACAGCTCTGCCTGTAACATTGGTTTAGAGTAGCAATTCAGACTAGCATAATAAATAATCCACAGTCACTGAATATGGGTTGTCACTGTGGACAGTTTACTTGGTTTTCTCAGCATTTAGAAATGGTATTTCTCACCTCCTCCACACAAGGCTTTTCACTACACTGCCAACTTCTTGAAGGGAAAAATAACTTCATTCTGGTTTGAGGTGTTTCAAAAGTTATGTGAGGAGAAGCTTAGCTGGGTTTTTTTTGTTTTTTTTTTTTTTTTTCAGGAACATTAGCTCAGGTATGCACCTCACTTCTAAATAAGCTATGTTTCAGGAAGCATTTATGTAATCTCTCTACAACGGGAATGTTCAGAAACATTCAAAATGCTGTTGCACCAGTAGGTCTCAACAGCAGGTCGGTGTGAAGAGCTTAATCTTTGGTAAAGTCCAAAAAGTTGTTGCCATGCTTGGAGCAGAATTTATTTTAGCATCTAAAAGAAGTTATGTGTCTAGCTATCTTCATTTTCTGAAGCCCTACAGTCAACTGTGTGCAAGTGAGAGATACTTCCACTGAGGGTGCCTGTGGCGATGTCTGTCTCCGGTGATTATAGAAGAAGCACCTGTAATCTAAGCATCTTCCAGTAGGTGTTTAACTTTAAGACTTAGGAAGTTAGGTGAGATGAATACTTCTGCTTACATTTACATATAAAGCTTCTGAAATGTGGATTCCCAGAGCTTGACCTTTCAAGCTTAACTTGATATCTGAACCAGTGACTGAAACCAGACTCTGTGGCTTTCCCACTGTGCTGCCTGGGTGTGAAAAGGCACAAGGAGTCACATCCAGAACAAGAACATCTACTTACCATGCTGTGTTCATGTGGACATCAACACTGCAAATCAGCATTATGCAAACAAACTCTACTCCTTAAAAGAATCACTTATGCTAGTAATTTGTAGACCTGCCTATCTTCAGCTTTCCACCTATTGAAAGTGGTTCTTTGTTGGTTTAAAATACAAATGTCATTTGTCTCTTTCAATAGAAAGGTCCACAAGTGACTCTAGTCATCACAGTCAGTGATGAGCTGCTGAAAGAGGAACTAGGATTGCAGATAAGTATCCACAGCTCAGCATCAGATCAATACCTTCACTACACAAATTTAGAGTTTGGTGCACAGTCAACTCTCGGATTTGCTTATCCTGGATTTGATATGTCAGAGTTGGATAATTCTATTCAGGAGAAACACAGATATTGCAAAACATCTATGAACCAAAGCAATGAACTAAATTATTTTTTGAAAAACCTGGTACACGAATTTCTGTAGAACACAGGAGCAGTGACAGGAGAGGAACGGCCTAGTGTTTCTGAGTTATACAAAACATAGTGCTGTGCCAAAAGCAGTAGCGTTAGTGGCACAAGAAGAATGATCAGTCTGCAGTCCCAGTAATGCTCCACAAATAATTGGAAACATTGTGCATGAGTAGAATTTTGGAATTCATATGTATGTAAGAATTACCATATTTGATCAGACCGAATCCTGCCTCAGCGAGCATCTTGTCTTCGGCACTTCCTATTCTTTTCCTTTGTTGTTCTACTTGCATCTCAGTTATGTACAGAATTCCCAGTAAAATCAAGACTCTACTGCCTAAGCATATGGTCAAAGCCATTCTCTGCCCCAAAGAATTTACAGTCTGAAATTGTGAGAATCTCCAAACTGTTGGAGCTTACCCTATTACCATAAAATGATCTATCTTTAAAGTCCACTCTGGCAAAATATCCTAAGCATCTACTTAAGAGGTGCTGAGTGAGCTCATTTAAACCAATCCTTAGGATTAGGCACAATGTTTTTTTAAAGTATTTTGAGATCCTGAGATATAAGAAGCTTTGGAAGTGCAAAGATTTTTTAACTGGCTTAATATGTTTTTGTGTTTATTTGTAGATGTAGAACTAATGCAGTATAAAATTTGACAGCTAAGACTAGTCATGAAATTTCTCCAGGAAAGTAAAAACCTGTTAACAATTTGCTGACATTCATGAAAACCTCTAAATGCTTCCAAATCTGCTTCCAGGTATTCATGTGTAAGAATTTGCAGTCTTTTGCATTGCAAATATTAGCAAATGCTTTTTTAAATGATGCTCGCTTTTCACACACCGTTTATATAAGAGCTTTCAGAGTAGCAGCAAATTGTAGTCCTGTTAAATTTCAGTTCACCTTCACGCTGGCACTTGTGCCAAAAATGGTTTTTGGGGGTATTTTATAGACAATCCGAGAGTACATGTCAACCATTAAGGACCTGAATATAAGGTTACAAATAAGAAAATATGCTATTAATAATGAACGGGGCAAATCCTGTCTGCTTCCCCCATGTGAGCAATTCAGTCAGTTTACTAATCACTTTATTTGAACAGAGGAAACCATGTATGCCATTTCAGTGCCTTTTGAATTTCTCTATTTATGCGTGAGTAGTGCAGCAAATAGAAGGAAAATAAACAATTCACTTTGGAGTCTTGGGTTAATTGTCAACTTTGGATAACATTCTGTTTAAGGCAACCGATGAATTTTTAAGGAATAATTTTTTTAAGACAGAAGCTTTTGATTTTGCAATCCTAATACTTCTCTATGGGTTTATGTCTAGGGTATTAATCCTAGTTTAAATTTAGCCATCTGGAGAGTGTAAACACAAGTAGGAAATGGAAAGAAAGTTTTACTCTTCTTTCTTTCTCTTGTGTATAGCAAGTTTGTAGAGCCTACCCTGGTGAGTCATGTCCAGCAGTTTCAATAATTTAGTCTCATTATTCATTAATTCACTTGAGATTATGATGTTTTTTGATCATTTACATTTTTGCTTCTTAACAGTTCTGCCGTCTTACCCTAAGGAGTGCAGAACTGGGCCAGGCAGGGAAATTGGAACATTTGCAGTTCGGCAATATAAAATGAATTCATCTGGAAGACCGACTGTTTCTTCTTATTTCCCCTCATTAGTACCCCTTTCACTCCCTTTTCCCCATCTTCTCCTTCTGAAGCTGAGCTCCCGGTTTATGGATTTCTGAAATGGATGCATCCCTGGGAGATTCAATGAGGAGGAGGAGGAGCAGCCCCGGCACCCCAGCATACAGCTGGAACTGGTTCCTGCTCCTGGATCCTGGTAGTCTCTTTGGGGACAGAGGAGGTGGCAATCACAGCCACCAGAACCAAAACCAAACTGTTGCCAGTGTCTCCTGATGGATTGTTGTTCCTGCTTTCCTAAAAGTTTTACCACAGTTTGAGGCAGCCTGGGCATTTGAAGTTTAGTCCTAATCCCCTGATCTTGGCTTGTTCTCTCCCATCTGCTCCCAGGATCTGCCTTCCTTTTGGGAATTTCCAGGATGAATATGATAGTAGGGGTTGCCTATACTCCGTGTATGCACATAAAATGTGCCTTCATGTTACTGTAGGCCCAAAATCAAGGCTGTTGTCCTCTTTAATTTATACTCCCTCTTCTTCAAGTTGGCGTGAGGCTTCTGAGTCTGAACCTACTGCAGTTTTGCATCATCTGTGGCCACTTTTTGGTCTGCTCTAAACCCCGTCATTCAGAGCGATGCAGTTGTGCCAAACAACTCCCCCAAATACACTGGGAAAAAGAAGGAAAAGCACCTCTGCTACTGCCTTGCAGAGCTTCTTTTCCCTGCCCCTGTCATTTCTATAAACCACTTTCAATGAGGAAAGCGGGAATTTGGTGTGGAGAGTGGGAAGAAAACAGCAGTTCAGAGGAAGTGAGGGAGACTGGGAAGGGCAGGAGCTCGGGAGGGGGGTTACCAAACTGGAGCCTGAGGAAGACTAGCTCTGTCCGGAAAAATAAAGAGTACAGAGCTGCCTGTGGCTGAGGACGTGTCGTCGCTGCCAGTGGGCTTGGTGGCCCAGGCTGCCTTGCCGAAAACTCGGAGCATACAGTTGCCTAAGGAGCATTGTTAAATTAATCTTATAATTTTCTCTATTTATCCAAGGTATCTTGTTTATTCTCTGTATTTCATCTCTGAGGGTCTTTTCCATGGGGGGCTGAAGGACACCTTAATTAACAGCAGCGTCAATGGATGGCAGGGAGGTAGCAGCATATGTCGCTTTTCCTGCCCTGCCATTTCTCCGGTCAAGAAAGTCACTTGCGCTTTCTTTCATCATTCCTCGTCCTCCCTCCCTCCCCCGTGTCCTGACTCCCTGCCCTGATCCAAGAGCTTGAAGGTCTGCTGGTGGTAGCCGTGGTGGCTGCAGGGAGGAGGGAATGGGGGAAAAAGCAGAGGGAGTAAAATAAGTGTCAAGGAATTCATTGTCTGTTCTCCACCTGTTGTTATTCTGGTCCCAATCAACCTGCTAGCCAGGCTGGAGCCAGTGGCCATCTGGAAACACTGCTCTGTTTATAAACTTGGCATGAAGCAGCACTCCCGGGCCCTGACCTCCCACACAAATCTGGAAACAATTAGAGCAAGATGATAGGCAGGCAGGCAGGGAGAGGAGGGGAGAGAAAAAGAGCGCGTGAGAGAGGAGGCTGCGGAGAAGGGGAAAAACAGACAGAGAGAAGGGGAGCGTGGAGAAGGTGGCAAATGTTACTGAGATGCAAATATTTATGCCCACCTTAAATGACTGCTGGCTCATTAATTATTGCCCTTGCCAAAACATCTTTTTTGCCATGAAGGCTGAGGCATGCCTCTTTGCCTCCCCCAGCAACACAGGTTTTCCAAATTATATTTTATGTTTTATGCTGCTAAAAGATTGCCTTTACAACTCTTAGGAAATTAAGATTGGGTCTGTTAGGTCCACACACTCAGACCCATACATGTTCTGTACTTGGTGGTATTGAAAACTGGAGTCCAAATATTGCAGCTCCCGCCCATCTCTACTAGGAGTAATGTCTTTCTCTGCTGCTTGTACACTCCAGCACGCTGCTTTCCAGAAAGGATGGCTCCCAGTCTCCAGCTCTTTGGAGTGTGGGAGTCATTTGGGCTCAATTCTCTCAAGCCTTCTCTCGCCCCACCCTACCCACCCACTCTTACTTGCAACTCATCATCGTCTTTACTGGGAAGGCTATGCTGTTCCTGGTCAAACCAGACCTTCAGTCACTGGGTTACTCCCTAGCTCCTCTTTCGGTTTTGGACCCTTTCCCAGCCCTGCTCTTGCCATGCAGGTAGGCAGCTTGCCCATCGCCAACCTGCCCAGTGGAGCCTTGAGGAGAGCAAGGAAGAGACACAGTTCATCACGAAACAAAACCGTGCATTTCCCTTTCTGGATACGTGGTATGGGCAATCCTGTCCATGCTCTGGGTGATTTTAATGTAGCTAATACAGATGCCAGTGTGTTAATTCACTTCTCACAATGTGTCCTTTCAGTGTAAGAGCTGCAAGAGTGAATCCTGGATGAGACAAGCCTGACATTCATTTCTGTTGGCCTGCCTAAGGGGAGGATCCCTTTTGGCTCACCTGACAAATCTGTTACTTACACATCCTGAGAAGCCAAGCCTTGTATTTCAGGTGCCATAAAACACCTCTCCTTCCTGGTGTGCGGAGCTGCTGCTGCTGACATTGATTTTCTCTCAGAGTGCATCCAAACAGTATACATCCCTGTATTGGACCAGGTATGGCCCTGGATAGCCACGTTCAGAGCTGCTGCTGAGGCAGCAGGACTCAAGCCGGCATAGCTGAGCGTGTGGTATTACCCACACCTTTTCGTTTCCTTGGTTTTTCTTCATCCACCAGCCTTAGGCTGGTCCATTAAATCTGCCCTATAATTCAGCCATAGGAAACTATAGCTTAGAATGCCCAAGGTCAATTTTTTTCCTTGACGTGGTCTTCAGAGGACTCATCTCTGGTGCGTACATCAGGACAGCCTTTGGCCCATTAGCTCTCACCAGAGTAGCTTGCCTCAGCTGTTTTGTGCTGGCCACAATACAGGCATGGCCCAAGGAAGACCAAGACAACTGATAATGCTTGTAATACCAGCAGCTGTGCAGAAAAGGAATGATCGGCTGCAAGATGAGGGCTGTTTGAATTTTGTGGCTCCTAATGAGCGGTGTCTTATTCAGAGGTAGTTGTGGTTTGATGGGGGAACCATTCTGCACGCCTCAGGAGGCACACAGGATCCACTCTGTTTGTATCATGCTGTATAACAGTATCTCCATTATCTAATGCTTATTTTTCCCTCAACAGGTGAGCTATTGCCATTGGATACATGCAGTATATAGTATCTGTGGTCTAGTTCTTTGGGGTGCTGGAAATCTTCTGAAAAATGCTTAAAAGGACTTTTCCTCTCTGAGGGAATTCAGTGGTTCAGGCTCGTTAATCTGAATGAAATATTGCTATCATAATTAGTGCTAATTGGCAACTTTGCAACCTCCTCAGAGTCAGTGATTAGCTAAACAGAATGGGGAGGCTATAAATGTGTGTCTATTCTACAGATAAATAGAGAATCTTAAGGTCAATTACTGCAAAACCAGCACTTTTCAGAGCACTGTGTTCATGTACTGCCTCCTTCCTTTACCAGAAATTTGTGTTTCACAACAGCTGGTTACTTTTCTCAGATTTGCAGTAAGCATCAAGTTATTACGTTAATGTCTGGTGTGGCTATTCATGTGCTGACCCACTCAGGAATGCATTTTGTTTTGACATGACCTTGGAAACTTAAAGGAATAGAAAATGCACAACATGTAGGCGTGTAAAAATAAATACAGGCAACCCACCAGACATAAATAGCAAGGAGCCTAGAAGCAATTCAGCCATAGGGCTAAGAAACAAATGGTTTCTTTATGTGGCTCTGGCTGTTCGGTAGCTGTACTTCAGAGCAACGTAATGGGTTTTAATGTTCATAAAAATGTTCAATCTGGTAAACCAATTTTTAGACTCTTACACAGTCTTGTTGAAATTGGATTCATTTGAACTGTAATATAAAATATTATGTTTACTTAACCCTTGTAAACTGATCTCCTTTGTCTTCACGAAATTGCTGGGCAGTTAAGGGCCTAACATTCCTTCCACAGTTAATAAAATTTTGCATTTTTCTCTCTATTCATAAACTTAATAACAGTCAGACCTGGTTAATCAACATCAAACTTTTTTAACACTCATTCTTTTAGATAACTTTTGGTTGAAGAATAAACACGAAGGTCATGCATTGAGCCTTTGTGTATTATTAAGGTTCCGAAGGTCTGCTCAGATTTTTTGTGTGTGCAGCCCTGCAGATAGTGCAGCACGCATTGACTGGAGTCTGATTGTACCTGTGATGCAAGCTTTAAATTGTGTCAGAGGCTTTGCTCTTTATAAAAGGTGGTAATCCATTTCTGTCTTCATTTTTGACTCAAAGTCACGCTGATGTGAATGGCAGTTCAACATTCAAAGCTGCTCCTCTGTTCCCCTCTGTACTGATTTCCTGAATTTTCATCTGTCTCGCGTCAGGCCCCCAGAGACATTTCACACAGGCATTTCTATGTTACTTGCAAGTGGGCAAGAGTAAACTACATTCCATATGGCCATTAGGTAGCCTTTTTGCTACATGTATATTGCATTTCCCAAGGGACTAAGGATTTACAAAAATCCTTGAATGGTACAGTTGGTGTTCATCAAAGAGTTGGAGATTCAAGAATTTTTGAAGAAGGATTTTGAGGTTTTCTGTCTGAAATTTTGTAGAGGATATGGTGGCTGGAGCAGTGTTTATAAATCCTAAAGCTTTTTCTGGAGGTAGCTGGTAGGTAGGAGTGAAATCCCTTTACAGCCTTAAAAGACGATATGATTTGATGTGCACTTTTGTTAATTAATTTAACAATGAATGCCTGGCGCTTGGTTTGCTATGCATGGATTGTCAAGCTCCTGGGGACCATTTCACACCACTCTTACTGTGGAATATTAAACAAACTACAAGTCTAGCATTTTAACTAAAAATGAATAGTGAAAGGATGTAGCATGTAACTTCAGCTTTCACCTCAGAACTGATTAATGACCACAGAAGATAAATGTAAAAGGTCAAACCTATCAATTTTAAAACAAGAAGCAATAACAGAGCTGCCATTTCTTAAGTTCAAGCTTCCTGCTGCTTTAAGTCCTGCTTGCCATGGCTTACGCTGAGTGCTCGGTATAGCTTATGATGACTCTTTGTATAAAGCTGAATTTTATCAGGGCTAGTTTTCAGCTGTGAATCAAATATGCCTTTGTGTATAAATGCAATATTCTGATACTAGCAGGGTGGATGTGAAGTTGTGCAGGAGTTTAGCAGAGCAGCTACCAAAATGAGGCAAGATGGTAGAAACCCTTTTTTTGTATGCCTCTGTGTTATTTAAGGAAGATAGCTTCATCCTCTGATCAAGCATCTGTATTTCATCGGGGTCCTGCTTTTTCCCCAGTTTTATGACATGACTAATCAAAGCGCTGAGAGATCAAGTGCCTTGCTCAAGGTCACAGATCGATTCAGTGGCTCTGTCTCAAACCTAGACTTCAGCTGGGCTCCGACTTTCCGATAACGCGGCCTCTGTGAACTCTGAAACTCAAGGCAATACGAATGACGGCGTACAGTGGAACCGTACAAAGACTATTTTTTTGTTGTTTGACGCTGTCTTTTAAAACAATATGTGGAGAGAGAGTACATGAAGAGGGACTAGGAAAGGAGTAAGCAAAAGAAAACACTGTGTTCTGTGTTCGCAAAACAGTGACAAGGACTTGTACAAACTGCATTCATGCCCGGACTGTGAATACACAGCTTGCATGTTTCAAAGTCTTTTCTGCAGAGTGCCTTGTAATCACTATCCTCAGCATCCTGTTTAAGAGAAGCTATTAACTACTTGCAGTACTTTCCTTCTATTTTTCAGTAAGATAATATGAGGCAAAGGCCAAGAGCTAACATCAGGATCTGTCCAAAGCACTTTTTTTTTTTTAAAAAAAGAGGTCTGTTAGTTGATATTTTTGAAGTGGCAGAAAGGAAGCACCGGGGCAGTGTCCTTCCTGGCTCCGCACAGCTTCCTGCGCGCTTCCCTGCCGGAGCGTTAGTCAGAGCCCTGCAACAATTCATACTCAGCCTCCCAAGCCATCGTCTGCCTGGCTTTGATTTTCTGAACTTGTACGATCGGCCGGCTGGTCTGTTCTCTGACTTAATGATGAGTGTACAGGTGGCAGAGCAAAGAGCCAGCAGAAACATCGCCGTGATTCAGAGATTGCGAATGATCTCTGCGTGTGTGTCTCTGAATACACCTGCCTTTTAATGCTGTAGTAGACAGAGTTGCGTAATGTACCCAGATTAAAGTCCACGGGGCTCTTGGATAAACCCGTTGTGGTTAAAAACAAAAAAAAATAGAGGTGACTGATTGCTGACTAAACTGTTTTCATGCGCACATTTCTCATATCCCTGGTGATGAACTCTCTCCAAACTTCTTCCCACCTGTTTATGGCTTGGCTTTCTGGGACAGGTACTGTTCCCATTGGCACAAGTGCAAATCCAGTTACCTGATGTAAATTAAAACCAGTTGGGCTACTTGGGCTTCACATCATTGTAGTCGTTGTGGAGCCACTATTTGTGAATGGAGTGATGTCTAGCACCGGAATTTCCTGCAAATGGTGAAGACGACGCTGGTTTTGCCTGTAGCAACAGCTGCTGAGAAAGGGAAGAGAAAACACTTTGCAAGAGCAGGAGGAGATAACAAAGGCAGTGTACAGGGAAGAGTCAGTCAAAGGACCCTGATTGTCTTTGGCTAAGTGTTTGTTCACTGAAAGAAACGAGGATTTTTCAGGCATTTTGGTTTTCAGCTTTTTGTGGTTGTGTCTTCTATCACACTTCCTTTTTTAAAAAATATAACCAGCCTTTTTCTTCTCTCCTTTCTATTCTAATATTACAACTATTAGTAGCTTCATATTGAAAGCCAGTGTAGTAATGCAGTCCAGTCTTTGTCTGTTCTCTCTCTTCACCTTTTAAAAGTCTTTGAGATAATTTTGTGTTAAAAACAAGCTGTCTCCTCAAAGAGAGCACCGCTGTTCTGATTCCTGTTGTAGCTGCAGTGAGAAACTGGTTTTTACCTCTCCGTGGCCTAACGCAGCAAGGAAGGCTAATTGAGCCTCTCAGGAAACCAGTAGGCTTCGACTTTTCTTTAAGAGGACGGAGGATAGCAGAGTTTGGGAAAGTTGTACCCTGCGGTAGTAGAGCTAACCCTCTGCACGCTGCCTTACAGCTGCTGTCGTGGGGGATCAGACCGCTCTGCACCCGGGACAGATTTCAAGGCAAATGTTTAGTGAGAAACCAGATCATTGAAGCAAGAGAGATGAAATGTGATGAAGACAAAAGGATTCTGCTGTTATCAGAAACACCTGGGTCCTCGGATCAGCCAGGGTCAAAGAAACCACCTACGTTCTTCCTGCCACATATATATGAAATATCATTTGAATAAAATGACTCAGCAGCTCGTAAGAGATCAGAGCTTTTTGCACCTTCACTATTACCCTGTTATTAGTTTCCCTTGCTCTTTGCAAGTCAGGCTGTGTTTGTGCACTTCAGCATGAATGGTTTTATAACAGTTTTGTAGATGACTTGTAGCTTTGTGAGAATTAACCATTATGTGACAGGAAAACATTAAGAGAGGAGTGGATGGGTTGATGTACTCAATGATTTTACATTATTAACATATTTGCTGTGCAGCTGTTAAGCCAGATTTGTTGCTGCTTTTTTTTTTTATTCCTTATTTTCTTGTGAGTTTTGATTCAGCCAGAAAACTGCCCACGTTGGATTTGTACTGGGAATAGTTTATTGTGTATTTAATGTATTCCCAGTGCAGCCTAAATGTTTGTATTATTATAGTAACTCTGACATGTTCCCAAATAATATTAGCTGGGACTTGATGAGTGACTACTGTTGATGTAATGCAAACGTGACCTATGTAAAAAAAAAAATTCTTCCAGCCCTCTCTGACACTAAGGCTTGTCTGGTACATCAGCTTACTTTTGTACTCAGCAGCTGCTTTAACAGTATTTACACTAAGCCATGAAATGGAATATATCTCAATAAAGTGAACTGACTGTCCATTCTGGTCTTGAACTGGGCCTGAAGTTTCACATTATGTCCCCCAAATTTTTTGCTGGGAGACCTCAGCTGCTCTATTTCTACTTTGTCTACAAAAATGCATTGATTTTTGCAAAATGTTGGAGACATATGCTTCTGTCAGGTTACATTTGCTGTTAGTTTACAATAAATCTGTGAACTTTCTGAAAAACAATGAAGAGAAAACTTGTTGTGCATGGTATCCATTTTACTGTTTTGTTCATGACTGTGTTTTGTACCTTTAGACAGTGGGTGGTAACGGTCAAGAAGTGAAAGCTGGTTTTTTTATCGTCATGTATGTTCAGTTTTCATTATTTCGTGATAACATTCTTCAGTACCTCAAGGTACTGACAGCACATATAACTTCTGAAGTATACATTTGTCTTTTATATTACTATTTCATAATCCTAAAGATGTTAACACAAGGTTTCTTGGAATATTTATTTTAAAAATAGCCACTCTGCAATACATACATGACTGCGTTTAGTGGTGGTAAAGAATTTCCCTGTATCCTAGTGAAGAAAAATGGTAGAAAAATAGAACTAGGAGGGAATTCATCTGCTTCAGCCCTCTGACCCAAGGCTTCTCATCTTGAGTATTTCTGACAGATGCCTGTGGAAGTCCTTGAGCTGTTTGGTTCCCCACAGTAGGACTTCCTGAGTTTTGCAGTTTGCGTTAGTTGAGAGAGGCATCCCTGCTACCTTTTAGATTAAGCTGCGCTCTGCTTGCGGAGGCCCTGGTGCACAGGCTTATTCTCCAGATTTCTCACCGTTGTGCGCTGCGGCTCAGCTACGCTGCAGCTGCGGCAAGCCGCTGTCTGCCGCTGCTGTTTTAAGCACCGTGTTGATTAAAACTTCTTTGAGACAGTCCGTGTTTTAGCGGCAGGACCTGTTAGTTTGTGTCACGACACACAACAGTGTCAGTTCTAGAGGAACTGAGCTGGGGTTGGCCACCGTAAGAAGCTCACTCAGGCGTAATGTGAGCACAGTGCCTTCCTACAGATTTCAGAAACAGAAATGGGTAGATAAGGCTTTTTTTTCCCAACACACTCTTTAATTTACTTTGCTGTTGTTAGATAGCAACACTTTGCTTTTTATTCTTTGGTGTTTATAGGTTTCTGCAATGATGTAAAAGTGGTGTTTTTGCAAAAGGTAACAGTTGTCATGCTTGTAAATCAGAATAATAAATCATGAAGCTTTTTTTTTTCTTTTTTTGTGGGCTATTTCTGCCTGGGAGTTGCATTCCCTGTGCACTAGAAAGAACATGTTTCCTGACCACTAAACACCTTTTCCGCTTCATGTAAGTTGACACTTGTGTTTGCAGCACCAGAAAAAGTGAAATCAACGAAAAGAAGTCAGGTTTTGTTTTTTAAATGGTCTGCAGGGCACAGATAATTTATGCATCGTCATCATCAAGTTACATAGTAGTTTTGTTTCTTTTAGCACAAACCAATTTCTTGAATGTCGAACTAAAATCCCTATTTCCAACAATACCCAAGTCTTTCCATTTTGCTTCTGCTGCCTCAGGAGATCCTCCTTCATGGAAAACTGATTGCAGAAGACACACATTTTCCATGAGTTTTCTGCTGCCTTGTACTGCTTTCATCCATCCTTCTTAAACATGCATTCATTTATAGACGGTTTGTTATTTATTTCTCAGGTGATAAAAGAATTTACCATAGGTTGAGGTTCTACAGCAGGAGTCTCAGATACATAGAGGGTTGCATTTTATGACATTCTTTCACTCATTACAATGAAAAGATTACAGTACAGTTGTCTGAAGTCTGAGAGTAAAAGTTATTCCCTTTCTGCTACCTGTTTTGCTGTCCCCAGGACGATTCACCCTCAGCCCCCTCTTCCCAAGGCTGGAGCCTAAAGGCACAAAAGAGGTGCCCCCGGGATGTAATACTGGAAGTGGGCCAGAAGTGGGGAGAAGGAGCGTTTCAGGAAAAAGAAATTACTTCACCAAAACTGTATTTGTGAGTTCTTAAACTATTTGTGTTCTGGTCAGAGCTTGCTCTTTCATGATCCAGATTCTCCCCTGGCTTAGTGCTGCAGTGAAATCATACTTCTGTGCTTCTGACATTGCAGGCTGTTGCCAGCATAGAAATGATTGTGATAGCACAAATCCACCAGGGATGGGCAAACTACTTCAATAAAAATAGCAACTGCCATGAACCTCAGCTCAAATTTTGAACTCTCCCCTCCCCCCCTTTTTTTTAAAAAAAAAGCTAACGTGATTTCAATAAGTACCTCCCTGAAATTAATCATGTGGACTCTACAGTCTTGGCCGCCTTCACTGATCCAGCTGCTGTCCTCAAATCTGACAATTTCCAATGCTTCCCTTGGGTTAGAGGGAGTGAGTACATTTTGGGGTATACCTTTGACCTGAGGAATGCATGGGATGGGAAGACATCAGCCAGCTGAGCCCAAAAGAAAACATGCCAAAATTGAGACTCCCCTGATAAAATATAGCTTGGAGAGGGGAGCTCTTGGAAGAGAGAGGGAAGGAGCTGCTTTAGGTGCAGGCCGGGGAATGAAGAGGGGATAGAAAGACTGCGATTACGTTGCGAAGAATAAATTCAGAATAAAAGAAAGAGATTTGAGAAGATTTTCATAAGCCCTGGAGCATCTAGGCCACTGCCAGATCGTCTCAGCCTGAGGTGTGGGTCCGTAGGGTGAGAGCGAGCAGAGCATTTCCCCATCGCCTTGCGCACTTCACGCAAAAGTGGAAGAAAACAGCGTGGCGGGTTGCAGAGGTAATATACCTTCTGCGTACCCCCGTGGTGGGAAGTTGTCCCAGAGCGTACAGGAATGGGTGAATGGGTATGGCACGACCGATCCCTTGTAGGCTCCAACGCAGGGGAGAGGCTGGGCACTGCTGGGGGATGGACTTCAACATGCCAATGAAGCGTGACGCCCGAGTGCCCGCTGTAGGCCAGGGCCTTGAGAAACCCCTTCTGCTTCGGCTCGGGCCGTGTGCTGGGCACAAGAGGTGTCAACCTGCTTTGCCGTACCCCGGGCCGCGCCGGTACGGCGGTGGCCACATGGCAGACTTGTCCTGGCAGAGCCATACGACTTTCGGGATGCAGCTGGCGCGTGCCTACTAGCTCTGTGGGGTAAAAGCAGAGAAGCAAGGGGCTGTCTCACGCTGTAAATGTACCCTCATGGGTGAAATGCAGCTGCTGTTCCTGCAGTTGTCTGTGAAAGCTCAGCTGAGGAGAGAAAATGGGCTTGCAAGAGAAAGCAACTTGGTTTTGGACACAAGTAGCGCGGGTAATTAGCACCTCTGAGGAGACTAATGAAGAGAAGCATGAGGAAGGTGAAGGAAATTTGCAGTTAATGCTGGTGTGCTGGTGAGCCTTCCAGAGCGTGGAAGTTTCTCTTTAAGCCACGTACATGCTGCGGAGCAGGCGTGTGGGAAAGGTTACAGTGAATTTGCCCTCACATAAGAATCACTTTAGAGCAAATAACAGTCCCAACATGAGAAAATGATTTCAAGCCATGAGAAGCTGAAACATTGTTCAAGGACTTGTCAGATCTGTTTTCTGCATTTCTTTTTTTCATGTGTTTAGCTTAGGTAATATTTACAGTTTTAGGCATTTGGTTTATTGGCCACGGTGTTCACTTTAATCAAACTATCACACACTGCATGTGCCTTGCTGTGGTCTGCATTTCGTGTAATTAGGGGGTAGCTGTACAGTGCTCTCCCAGCATGAAGTGTGCTGGCCTTTAGGAATTGTGCTTCTTCATGACTCTGGTGTTTAATTGCCTGCCAAGTGTGAAAATGAATCTGTTCCGTATAAAAAATAATGGTATATATATGGTGCCATTGATCTCGCATTTCAAAATATGGTTACAAGCTATACTGCATAAATCCATAGCAAGTACTTCTGAATGTTTCTCCTCTGACTAATGGAGGGTTTGCTTGTGCCTGACAGCACGGGGGGGCTGCCAAGATGGAGAGGAGGGAGGAGGCAGGAGCCCAGGGCAGTTCCCATGGGTCTGGTGATAAAAGGAACCTAAACCTTCTTTTTTTTTTTTTGTCCTGGCAGCCTCCTGCTCAGTGCCAGCATCATCTGTGCTGCCCAAGGAAACTTTGCCCCATCCGTTTCAGCTCTCCTTGACTCTCTGCAGCCGTCACAGCTTTCGGAGTGTTTTCAACATGACCGACGAGAGCGAGGAGGGGGCAAGCGAAGGAAGCTATTGATGGGGACAAGAAGGTGGATATTATGTTAGCTGTGGAGCCCCTGTCCCGCAGGGACTTTCTGGGCTGCCTGCAGCCAGTGCCTCTGCTGGGCTTGGCTAGCTGGTGCCGGCCACATCTCCAGGGCTGTCTTGTCGCTGCCGGGTCCCTGTGGCAGCCGCGTCTCTGCAGTCACAGAGAGCTGGGACTGCAGCTGTGCGAAAAGCTGGGCGTGATGGTTCTTCCCTTCTCCTCCCTCCTTACCGGCCACTGCCAAGATCAGCCACGGAGAGGTGGTCACTGGGCACAGGCAATTTTCAGAGAGCCTGCGCATGTCTCACAGGCAGATGTGATGAGGACTTGTTAATGCATCTATTTTTCCATTCTGAAGAATGTCTTTCTCTTAAATAGGTGTGTGCTCACAGGCCACTGTCAAGGCTCCCTGAACACCGAAGAGGAGAATTAATTTCTGACTGCAAAACTAAAGCCTTGCCTAGTTTTATCCAGGTTTCTCTTTCTTCTTTCATGCCTTAATACTCTGAGTAAGGTTCAGGTGCTCGGTAACCATTTTTCAAAAAGTGGAGAGAGGCCAGAACGTTTCAGCGCTCTTAACTGTGCGTGTGAAATTTGTGGACGCTAAACTATTAGAAGTACACTGTGAGGCCGATTGTTTGTACCTACAGAGGAGGAGTTTGGTGTTTTAACCGTAATTTAGCCATTACGTCAGGACTTTGGGCATTAGACTGTTATTCCGCTTAGGGTAATTTCAGAATTAGATCACGACGGGATCAATTTTGGACCTCCTTCCCACAAACTGCTCTCTTCCACATTCAAATACCATCTCAGTAAACCCATGTGGATGTTAATTGTGGTTTACACAATTGCAGATGTGCAAATTGGGGAAGCTAAATCTCGGGCACATGTTCCCCCCCAGCAGGTCTGCTCTGCAGGACTACTGTGATCAGAGGGATGGTGGAGACAGCTGAAGCTGGTAACACCACTAGCCTCTTTGTGAGACCTGTCAAGGATCTGTCAGAGTAAATCCTTGCCACTTTTTGAACACCACTGCCCTGAGCATTTACCCGAGCACCCCGTATACTTTGACTAGCGCTGTCCTGAATTCAGCATATTGTCCAGGAAACAGCACATGCATTTATATATGAAGAGTGAAACTGAACATTGTGAATTATAGTTCTACTATGTTCTTTTTAATGCAACGTTGTGACAGAGAAATTAGGGGTAAACCATAATATACTAGGCTGATAAACTATATCTCTCCCCATAAAACATTAATCTGGTCATGAACTCCATATGCTTTTTTAACTCTAAAAATCACACAAAATTCTCCATCTCCTTAATGCTTACTAATCTCTACTGATATCTGCACTCATGCGTGATCTGTAGGTGACAGACCCTTCCAGTCCTGGGTGTGGAGCTTGACTCTTCTGGGATGTCTGTATGACTACATCTCTCTCCTCTTTTCCAAAGGTCTGTAATCCATCTGAAAGGAGTTCAGCACTCCATTACTTACTCTGTTCCTCATCTAGCTTTTGCTTTTTTCTTTTCCACTAGACTTTCTCTACTGTGTTTTATTTATTTCAGAGACTAAGGGTGCAGATTTTGAAGGAATGCATTTTTGTGTGTTTCTTTTAGTGGTGTTGAGAGCTGAGTGCATCAGCAAGATGACCAAACTGCTGAGTGGCTTTGGCACCTGAATCTCTTAATAAATCCTGTTAACAAAGACATTTCTCTTGGGTAGGGTGGAGGGACTTGGGAAGTAAAAGATACAGAGGAGATTGAGTAAATGTGCACACAATGTCAGCTCCCAGGGTCTGGCTGATCTGCTCGTCATGCAGTTTGAAGGGGAGAGGGAAAGTTCACCTCTAAACTCTTCCAGGCCTAAGACTACTTTGTGGTGGGCTGGTCCCTTAGATTCTGGCTGGTGAACCTGTGCCTGGGTGCTGAACCTGTGCTGGTTACTGGAATGCTTGGGCAGCAAGGACCCTGGCCATCTATGTAGGACACACTGCTACTCCCCGATTCCTTGCACAAATGATACCTCCTGCTATGATGCTGAGGAACGCAATGTCACATCTCCTAACAGTTTGGCCCTACACTGCTGTGGCATTGCTGTCCTAATTTTCCTCAAACAGTGCAGCAACATCTGCATCAACCACGCTGCAAAGATGCGATGCAGAAGCTGCCATTGAATCGGTTTCCTCCCTGATTTCAGTAGAATTCCTTACACAGTTTGGATCAATGATATTGTGACACATAGAAAAGTGGGTAAGTTTACTAGTATGGTTTTCCAGGCTGGACTGTGGGATTCTCTGTTGCCCAAATAAGAAGTGGGCAAACTACATTTGTCCAAATTTCTCCTGTTGCACGGCTCACTGGACCCAATTGTTTTTCTACACAAGTATTATTCCATGAAGTGGCACTGTCTGAATAGTAAATCACTATGGAACTACATCGATAGATTTGGCAAAACTCAGCGCAGAGTGAAAGAAAATATAGTGGGCACAGTGTCAACAGAGTCTGGCTATAAATCCAACTCATGGTGACAATCTCCATTTTGTGCCTTCCCCATCTTTTCTTTCATTTACAGATGGATCACCATTGCCAGCAATACCATAAAATTTGAGACTTGGTACAGTTATTTTACCTGTTTGTTACATCTTTTGTATAAAATCACATTAGGCTTCTTCAGTCATACCAACCACCAACTGGAAGTTTGAAAAACTGGTTAATATGAAAATGTTTAATAATATGGTTGAGAATGAATAAACTGGTAGGATGGACACTGAATGCTAGAGTTGTCCCTTCCTTGGTCAAAGCAAGTGACTTCAACCTGACAGCCAAAGTCCAAAAGTTGACCTGAAACTTGGACTTGGACTCCAGCATGGCAGGTTAAGGGTTCCCTGGGATGGAAAGTAGATGTCAACCTATGGGTCTATGTGAAACTATTTCTTCCTAGTAAATGTAATTCAATCTGTCTATAACTTTCTTTATTCATCCCTGAATGAAGGTTAATGGAAAGAATAAATGTTAATGGAATATAGCTAGACTTGTGTAAGCTGTTTGACATGGGATCACATGGCATAGTGATTATTGATAAGATAGACTGATTCAAAACTAATGTGTCATATGTGAAATAGATGAAGACTTCATTAAGTCATAGGGCTTAGATAGAAACTGCAATGGAAAATGATTACTGCATGACAAGTTCCCATGCAAGTTCATTAACATTAACAAATTAATCAATGGTTTGCAAAGAGCCCTATGAATTTGGTGCTAATAGTAACTGTTGGTGACAAAAAAATCAATAGGAATGATGAATAATAAACATAGGTAATATTTTTCTATTTCAACTGTATTTAAAGTCATACATCAAGAAACATGTTACTCTTGCAGAAAGGCAGAGGCTGAGTGCTCTATCTTGGGAAGAAAGAAAATTGTAAAAGAAGTTGGCTTTTTGCAGCCATGGGTTTTCATTATAATGTTTGGCTACAGGAGTAGCCATAAAACAAAGTCTATGGATGTTGGTATATGACTGGGAACTGAAAGGTTGCATTACTTCTGTTTGGTGGAGGAGCACTGCTACGGTAATGCTGCATCCAGTTCTAGTATTCACAACTCAGGAAGACCAAAGACAAACTGGATGGTTTCAGATGAAAACAACATTACAGAAGCAGATTTATAACAAAGGAGGTTCAGGGATTAATTTATTTCCAAAAAAAAGGTTACAGGGTCACTTGATGACACTCTGAAATACCTACATAAGCAATGGGAATCATCAACAATGGCATCTTCAGAGAAAGGTATAGCAATATCCAATGACTTCAAGTTCAAGTCAAACACATATCAAGTAGAAATAAGGCCTGTGTTTCAACTGTGAATATCTGGCATTAGGGATGAATTACATTTTCCCATTCTCTATCAGTAGACTATTGACTTGATTGGCATGATTTAGATCACGACTCTTTTTCTAAAGATACACTCTAGTCAAACAGCTGCTGGTCTTGAAGCAGGAGCTTCCATTGCAAAACTTATGGCTGGGGTTAGTGAAGAGATCAGACTCAGAGACATCTTTTCTAATCTTAAAACAGAATATTTGCATCCTTTGCATGTTTTCTATCCTTGGAGGTTAAGAATGGGTGAAAGTACAAACTGAAGTGAACCATTGCTTGGAACTATGCTGGAGATAAATAGTTATTGACAGTCTTTCAGATTTTACTTTGTTGTACCTGCTTTTCACACGGCTGAAGCAGGGCTGCAGCAAAGTACTACTGTATTTTTGAAATCAACTCAAGAGAAAGAAATTTTGGCCATTGAAGACATAAAACAGATCTTGTGAAGTGGCTGGTCTGATTTTTGATACAATGCAGTTCAGAGAAGTGTGGCTAAGACTTTTTTTTTTAAGTGTTTTTTTGGAAACTGTGGCTTAGGAAATAAACCTTGTCAATGAAATTGCACCCTAAAAATGACAAAATATACTTTAAAAAATCCACTTACATTTACTCAGCTGATCTTACCATAAAAGGCAAAACATACGGTCCCTATGATATTAGAAAGTTCAACAGTGATAAATAGCAGAAAACATAGCAATAAGTGGATTTTTCACACTTTTTGAAAGAGTAATAGCTGATGAGAGTCAGAAGATTATCTAAGTGACTTTCTAAAAACAAGGTTTATTCTATGTACATCTTCTTTTATGGAAAACATTTATTGAATATTTAAATTTCTCCCTTATCATAAAAATATCCTTTTCGGAGAGGTATAGCAATGTGACTATATGATCATGAGTTTCTATTTCATGTTAAGCAGACTGTGGAGGTGTTTATGCTATTGTCTTTCTTCTATCCTTTCTAATATTCAATGGCAATGATTTTTACAGAATATATAAAAGGTGAAAGTATTTTTTTATATTATGAATCTTAAAATGTCCTCAAGCTTCTCTGTGGATTTTAGCATCCAAAAAGTCATGCAGTCTTTCAATGTCAGAAGATGACCCGGTCTGGCAGAGAAGCCAGTGTAGTCGGGTTAATGATGTGACCCACTACATGCATTTACTTTCAATTAAATAAACATTTTCTTCTACAAACACAGGATATACCAGCATGTGTGTAAAATATTTATACTAACCCAGGCCTTCCCACTGGCATCAATAGAAGTTCTGTGTATGAATGTAGGGGATCTTATTCTTCAGTCAACCTCCAGACTTGTACATGTAGAAAATGTTGTGTTTTGAATCAGATTCACAGTGGATGTGAATCTTCATTGAGTTCCTTGATGTTTGCTGATGTACAGCAGCAGAAAATTTGGTCTCCTTGTTATTAAGTTCTGCTATTTATAAGGTGGTAGCAATCTTCAGCATATGGATCTGACCAAACAAGTTGTTCAGTGAACACACGAGTCTGCTTTTTAAGGCATTTGTACCTTGCTGCTGTTGACTTTAACAGAAGTATCCTAAGGCTGGAGCATAAAATTCTTCCTTATTAGAGACCAGAGAAACAAGACAGGAAAGAGACACATGAATTCCCTCAGCATGTGAAAATCTTGACCTAGAATCTGTGATGAAGCGCAATTTACGTAGGTAGTGTGTTTAGCAATTTAAAAAAGGCCACTAGCTACTTCCTTAATTTATAAATTGCAGGGGATTTTGCTCTTTAAGTTATTAAAATAGAAGGCTTGTGTCAGCATTGTACCCAAGACAGTCTCGTAACAGCATGGTACCAAAGATAGTCCCCCCAGAGAGAATGGAGGGAGATGGAAAGAGAGGGACAGACAGCTCCTGCTGGGCAAGGTGAATGTTGATGGCTTGCCCAGGTCATGCAGAGGGCTTTAAGTGGAGCAGGGAGTCCAGCGGAGACTTTTGAGCCCAGGCTGCCAGGTCAGCCTTTCTTCCTGAGGTTATGCTTACTTGGCGAGATGACAGTGTACATTCACCATCATAGCAAGCATGCAAAATTCGTGCCGGTGTCCAGTGAATTGTGCCTGATGAATTCTCCCATACTGTTGCATTAAGGGATCTCCCTTGGCTGTTTCTGAAAAGTAGTAACATCTTGAATTGCCTCCCATTTTTAACTTGCCTTGTGAGTGCTCCTACTCTGCCTTAAGGCAAAGTCAAAGAGGAAAGCTTAAATTCCTGCTAGAAATGACCTTATGATGCGGTCCCCGTGTGAGCTCCTGTAGTCTCTTTTCTTGTGCTTGATGTTGGGACAAGGATGTGCAGGAGTCTTCCCTGTGTATGTTTAATACAGGCTGGGGCAGGGGGATGGTCCTGGCTCCTTATGAAGATCTGTGGGTAAAGACCTTTAGTTTGGTCTCTAAAATAATTTGTAAATGTATCCATTGTTTTACCATCTCTATATGTTTCACTAGCTGTTGCTACAGTTTAGAGTCACTGTGCTGTAGACCAGAACTCTATCTGGATCCTGGACCCATTGCTTGTCAAGGGAAGAAATTAAAGGATATATCAAAGCAAAGCAACATTTCATTTATAACTATTAGAATTAGTCAGCTTGGAGCTTAAACTTGCACTCTGTGCTATTACAACTGGAACTCAGTGGAAATGGGCCTGGGATCATTTATTTACTAATTAACCGTTGTCATGGAGTGTACCTTGCCAACTATACATTGCCACATCACCATTCTTGAAAGTCACACAGAAGGGAACATGTGAAAGTGCTCTGTATTAAGAAACACAACAACATTATTTCCAAACCTGCTAAACTGGCATTATATTCCCTACATTATTATATTTGGCTACTGTTTAGGGGTGGAAGAATCAGGAACCTATAATTTAAAACCTTGTAGAATACCATGGTATAAAAACTTTTAGCGCGTTTAAAAGTTCTATTCCGTTTTGGAAAGTGTTAGACAAAGAGAGAATTTTTTTTTTTTCCTACGAGAACTATTTTTGGCTAAAACGATATTCAAAGTAAAATTTTTTTATAGCTTCTGGGAACCCCCAAATTTCTTCTGTCTTCCCTTCCATCTTTATAAAGTCATCTGGTTTTCTACATAACAGAAACTAATCCCATTGCAGAGGGCCCCACTTAATGCTACACAGAAATATGGCTTAGGTGGTGTATATGGTCTTTTGCAGGATCAAGACTGAAATTCATCCTCCAACTAAAAATTATAGGAGTGCATTCAGTGATTAGTAGTATCAGATATAAGAGCTGACATCAGCCTTTGGCCATCCCTTACTCAGGGATATTCATTGCAAATGACAGTTTGATTCTATATAATGCTGCTAACATGCATTTGAAGGCTCTGCTTCTCAAAAAGTACTGAATCTTGTACCATTGTTGTAAAAAAATGGAGTTGAGCAAATCCTACAAGCTTTTGAAAATCTTACTGTGATTGTGCCAGCCTGACTCACCAAGACCCACACTTCACTGTGAAATAAGTCAAATTTGTTTTGGTGGGCCTATTTGTAAGAATTCTTCCACTCCATCTTTCCTCTCTCAAGGCCTCAGCTGGAGAGTTGTGACCATTTTGGGTACTGTATGCCAAGAAAGACATAAAACAGTTGAGAAGGATCCAGACTAGGCTAGGAAATCTGAGATATGGGAAAGACTGGAAAAACTGAGTTTGTTTATCTGGAAAATGAGACTGAGGAGTACAGTAACAGTATTTAAACACATAAAAAGTATCAAGAAAAGGAAAAGAATAAACTGTACTCCAGAGTGATTTAAGTAACATTCAGAATAACTTCCCAGTTGTAAAGATAACTGAGGACTTAAATATAATATTGAGGAAGGTTGCAGTACCGCTATACTGGGGACATTTAAGAATAGGTAGCACACACGTCCTATCGGGATTAGCTCAGATGAAATTGATTCCAGCTTGTGTTGAGGAGAAAAGTTCTGGGTTTTTTTGATATCTTTTCAAATAATCTTTTGACATCTCTTCCAACCTATTTCCTATCATGGTATAATTTTCTTTGCTGAAAGAAGAAAGCATGACAGAACAGAGTCTTTCGTTTCACATGAAGAACGATTTCCAGGAATAGTGTTCTTGCTGAATGTGATATTTGGATAGAAGTTTGACCCTAACAAGCAAAGGAATTCAATATACACTATGTGCTTTCTAATAGCTCACAGTTGGTCCGTAGCTGCGTGCTACGGTGTTGTGCGGAGCTGGGCTAGGGAGTGACTGAGCGGGATTGCCCCACTTCAGGCGAGGAGGCCGTGTGAGAGGAACAAAGAAGGTGACAACCTGGAGTGAGTGACTTGTCCATCTCATTCAAACAGCAACAAAGATGAGAGGGAATGGGAGCCAAGTCCATAGAGGCTGAGGGAAGGTTACTAAAAGCATGAGATATGAGAAGGTGGAAAACTCCCTAGAGTTCAATGGAGAAGAGCCTCCAAGGGGGGAGGTGATGTTTAATAAAAGGTAGGTATGTATTCTTCTGTGTGTGTGAACCTAATAGGATAGAAATTCACATTAAATAAGCTTGTCCGGCCATCATCCATGCCCCGCCCTCCCAGCAGGACTGCCCTTGCTGTTAAGTCACAAGTAATGCATTGTCTTGCTTTTTCTTTCTCACCAGCCCTTGTGTATTTTCTACAGATTGTCCAGTGTCCCAGCTTCAAGAGATGTGAAGAGCATCATGCTCCAAGTTAGGATGTATCTTAGCATCCCGGAGGACAGCCTGCTGCTCAGTTTCTCGTACACAAGATGGGCTGGGCTGATACTTCTGCCAGCTGTGATTCAAAAGAAACCACAAGCCTGCTCTGCACACACAGGCTGAAACCGTAGGTGCCTCGTGCAAGAAAATCGAAGACCAATTTCTCACAGTTGCCTAAATCAGTGCTTCTAGGTTGAGGAGAGAGGCATATGGCAGACACGCTCCCTCCTTCCTTAACCCGTGTTGTGTCCCAGGGTGTCCCTGCTGCTGCCCTGTGAGCCTTTCTCTGCACTGCCCATTTTCCTGCTCGTGGTGGGAGGGAGGTTAGGCAGCTAACTCAGACTCGTCAATACAGTGGATTTAACACTGGTCCCAAAAGTTAGCTACGGCAAAAGGAAGAGTGGCCATACCTACACCCATTTGTGGATTTAGCCCCAGATACTTAACTGTAAACAGCCAGCTGACTTAACACTGCTCTGGTTACGCGTGGGATACTTTTTTGCTGAGTTAGTAAATTAACTGTATGATATGGACATATTTGCCTTTGCTTCCTTTACATGATTGTTCCTATTTGTGAATGATTATTCATATTCAAAAGTTATTTTCTATCTTTTTTTTGTTTTGAACTTTAATTAAATTTTAATAAATATATTCAGCTTTTTGAAAATGCAAATTAAGTAGCTAACTAGCTTAGCATTTTGATTCATGTAATTGTTCTTCATCTCAAATTCAGTGAAGTGCCCTAAATATTAATAGATAATTAAAATGAACATGGCTGAATTACTCCTTCTTTTCTCCTTTTGCTCATCCCAGGGATATATTCTATGTCCTACTCTATTCTTTGACTCCCAAAGTAACAAATGACTAACTTGAAAGTAATATTACATTTTCATGGTAAAAGGAATTATTTTGGGTGGTCCAAGAGGGTATAAGTACTGCATTGGGGCAGAAACATTTCCTAATTGTAAGGGTTATTATTAGGATAATTAAACTTCCTAACTGACTCCGTAGAGGTAGATCAAACAAACCCCAATGTGTGTCATTGTGTGCCCTGAAATATACATCTAATAAGGGAATAAAATGCTCTAGAAATCAAATTGGGAACAATGATAATTTTGACAATTTCAGTGAAAACTAACCAAAAAGTTAACGACTGATTTACTGAGAACCAGACGCATTGTGAAACCTTCTCAACCCACATCCTGTTCAAGGTACTGTGTGAGATGAAACTTGGAATACACTAAAGCTATGTGCCTTTAAGAGGTCCCTGGTGTAGCAATATTAATAGGCTTTTTGTTGTGCTACTTCTGGTTTAATTTGTTCTGGACTTTATTAAACTCCTTTTAAACATAAGCTTTATTAATCTCCATTTATAACAGACACCCAAGCATATGCCAGGCTATTCCTGGAAGACTGAAAGGCAGGGTAAGTAGAAAAAGTAATTTATTAAACAAGAGGTAATCATGAGGCTTTTTTTATATGGTTAGCTCTGAAGGAATATCAAAATAAATTTTATTTCAGAAAGATATATGTTAATTTCATTATTTGCGAGGATTTTAAGGTAATATGCTCTTAGTTATATAGACTTGCTTCTTAAACACTGTTTAAAAAAAAAAGAACATTTTCCCCCTTTACTAACTTTTTGTATTTTTAAACAAGGGATTTAGGCCCATCAAGAACCTTCAGGACTCTGTGAAGCTGTGTAAGGAGGTAAGCAGGGAGACTTGGGACCTAATCCTGCCAGCTTTTACTCCCGAGGTCCTGCATCCAAGGCCTCTAGTTGCAGATGAGCTTCAAGGCATTGACACGTCAAAAGGTCCATGACCTTGAGAATGACAAGGTTTCTGAGGTACTGAAAACAAACTCTTCATGGATTTTCAAGTCTCACAATGCCTATCACTTGCAGCATGTGGAAAAGCATCTGAAGTGGAAATTAAATCATGCTTTAATGGGGTTACATTCTACCTCACCACTAATAATCTCACTGAGAAAGAGTGGGCCTAGTTATTGTAAATCGAGTGTTTTCTGCTTTTTTTTTTTTAATTGCTTTTTCTGATAAACAGGCAGCATTAATATCCTAAGAGCCTACATAATGAAACTGTGTGTAGTTTGGTTGCATTTTTATCTCTGTCTGATTTAGACTGTGTACCATATGTGAGGTTCGGGAAGAAAAATTCCCCTTTCTCCATGAGAAGCACTGACATGTGGCACTCATTTAGACAAAGAATTCATGCAGAGACATGGAGAAGTTTTTTTGATTTTTAATTTCTGTTATGAAATATGCCTTTTTTGTTAAGCAATTTCATGCTCAGAGAATCTCCTTCTTATTTGTCTAACTTGGTCTTTTCCAAAGTGAAGACATCTTTCTCCAGCGTACGTGAAGAAAGGAGACATTCAAGTCTGAATTAGGTGTAAGGAACATGGGACAAATGTATTTTACTCAGTGAAGAAATTAAAAAAAAAAATCATATTCCGTTCTGCAAAAATGACCCACCCTATCAGGTATTAAGTGTGAAATTATTTTTCCTCTCTCCCGTTTTCTTCACCTCCACCCCCTGAAACATCTAGTTCCAGACCATTAAAAGAACAGTTCATGCTTCGCGGAAATCCAGAGGAAAAAAAGAAAAGGAAAAAAAGGAAATGTTAGGGAGGTCACTAACGTAACCCTCTTACCCACATGACCGTGAACACAAAAGGAAAGCTCTGCTCTGTAACTGAGTCTTTTATGTCACTCCTTCTTCAGAAGGAATTGTGATTTTTTTATTTGGAACTGCTTTTTCTAAATTAAAGAAAGACTTTGAAGCAAATGCTTATTAGACTGGTATGGTTGCTCAGCTCATTAAGAGCTATACCAAAAATAACAGAGGACAACCTCATCACAGAGTAATGAAATCCAATTGAAACTGTTACTTTTGGCATTTTGCTTAATCTCTTATGCATACATGTGATGTCAAAGTTTCTGGATTTGAGAAAAAATAGATATTTTATTTTTACCTTTTTGGGAACAGCCTCTATGTTCTAATATGCATGTTTATGCATCGTGTCCTTAAGTCTTTCCGATGTAATTTTAGGAACAAGCACTGCATGTGTGTTACTAATTGCAAAAGCATGAAACTGGATTTCGCAACATTATGTACTGACGAAAAGGCTATCCTGCAGATTATAAACCTTCTGCCACTTTTTCTTTCCCCAGCCCAGAGCCTATGGTTTGGAGTCTCCGTTGCTGGGTACCAGTGGAGTTTGGAGTCTCCCTTGCTGGTCTCCTGATGCGGGAGTCGGGGGCTGCGTGGGTGCCGAGGGGCAGCTGGAGCTGGGGCCGGGGTGCACAGGCTTTGCTCCTACCCGGTCCCCACAGGTGGTTTGAATTCGACTGACAGGTGTTATCTGCTTCCCGGCTGGCAGCTTCGCAGCTCTTGCAAATGCTCAGACCCAAACGTGACTTTTAAAGGCAGCGTTTCAAGCAGCAGCTGCTCTTGCGCAACGTGGGAAGGGCTCATGCAGCACGACCTGCTGCCCCGGTGGGAAAGGGAGATGGGCTTTGGCTTTTTGTTCCTCCACTTGCTCCATCTTCGAGACCTCAGCACGAGGAGTTCAGTGTGCTGCTTGATTCTGTATGTAGTTACATATTCATTCTGTGAAAGCAATCCTGGAAACTAAAGGTATGACAATCTTATCCCTTGTTAGTTGCTTATGACAAAGAAAAGAAGGACATAGCAGAAAAAAAAGACTGTACACGGTTGTGCTTAAATGCTAACGGAAATGCGAAGATGATAATGTTATTAAATCCTATATTAACTATAGTGGAGAACAGGCCATACTCACAGAGGAAATCAGAAGCCTGCTTCCTCGCTAAATGGATGGGAGTTGAGCGCTGAGATCTCTGTCTTCACCCGGGGTGAATAAAGAGTTGAGATCTTGCAAAAACGTGCAACACGCATGGTTCTGGCTATGGCTGCTCGTTCCCTTGAACTTCTGACAGTTGTCAGCCGTGCCGGGCCAGCTCTGTGCTGCACATTTCTGGCGCTGGGGAAACAAGTGTGGCTGCAGACCCGGGGACAGCTCTAGCCCCCGCAGGTCTGCACGCCTCTCGCGCACCTAAACAAGTGAGATGCAAACTGGTTGGCCTCTTTGCCTTCTGGATCATGTTAACGGACCTACAGATCGCCGTACTGGGATGTGTTGTAGACATGCATAAGTTCAAGTCCATGCTGTCCTTAGTCTGGGGTATGTTTTTCTCTTTTGGCTTTAGAGTGCCTTTTATATTTTTGTTCTTTGTGTAAGACAGAATGTGATCCTAAACTGAGAATAGACCTTTCAGTGATCAGGCCTAAGGACGTGTTAGTTTAGCTTTTTGCTGTAATAACAAGTTGTCACAGACAAGCTTTATAAGAATGCAGCATTGTCCCAAGACTACTAAATTATTAAGTTTTATGAAGTTGGTTGTTTATGCGTACCCAACAAACACTGTGTAATCTACAGATTCTTCTTAAAAGAAGAAGATTATGTTTTTGAATACTACTTTGATCTTAGCGTTGCAGCTTCACTACCAAGCCTTAACTGAGACACAGTATATGGTGATCTTAGATGTAAAATATGTGATAAGGACTTGTCTTATTTTCTATCTTGAGGAGGATTATATAAACTGGACCTTCTCCTTTAGTTCCTCATATAGAATTTAGAAATTGCATGAGTGATAGAAAGTCTTTATCTAATATTTTGTTTTAAAATACCAGGCTATGTCTGAGACAAATAAAGATATAATGTTCCCAGTCTTTCTACCACTGAGCTACTTTCTAAAGCCATGTTTTCAAGAAGATGGGAATTAGGCAACAAGAAAAATTCTGATAAATTGAAATAACACCTAAAAATTGCAGTTTACCATCTCAGAGAAATGACAACTTTAACTTAGACATGGCCTTAATACAGAGGGAAATCAGCCCTGATATCTGCCAGTAATGACAGTCTGAGCACAGACGGTAAAGAATTGCCACGAGGAATTGTCAATTGCATATGTCAATCTGTACAAATGCAGTCTGGGCAAGTGCAATCAGTACGTATGTTTGCTGAAGGTAGTACAAGGGCCCAAACTCTGCCCATACTTATGTTTGGGTAGGACTAGTGATGTGTAATTCCTTGGGAATTCTCACATGCTTAGGTACTTGTAGGTTAAGGGGCTAATGTGAAATTCAACAGAGAATGGTTTTCCACTGCATTTACACTGTAGCACTAGTGGAATGTGACTTAGACCTGGATGATCCAACCCTGGAAGTGTTGACTGAATGTTTAGGATCTCTCTTCTGCATCTCCATCCCCTGCAGAAACAATCATAAACCCCATGCGTGCTATAGAAGGATACATTGGGGCAAGAGAGGGTTGAGGTACAGGGGAGGAGGGATGCTGTCCACCCCAGGGAGGTCACCAAGAGAGGAGGGGACTCAGACACTGCTCTGAGCTCTTCCTTCATCCCCTCCAGCTCTCTGGGACAGGCTATTGGCTGGTGCAGGGAGAGAAGCTTGTGTGCTGGGTCAGTGTCTACTGAAGTAGAAGCTGATTCCCAAGTCTCCTGGGCTGTAGGACAGATTTGGGCCAGAGCTCAGTGAAGCTGTAAGCAGCACAGCCCTATTGATGTCTTCAGTCCTGTACGGGTGCAGCTGAGCGGTCCCAGCACATGTGTACATTTAATTGGCAGAATATAGACCAAATATCAAAATTAAGGGATTTGGCATGCAGGAGCTTTAAAGGGAATGCACTACAGACCAAAAGAGAATGACTACGATCAGTGGTGGTATGTCATAGGGTTGGTGAATGGATGATTTCTATCTGTTGCACTCATGATCCAGATTTAGCTTTGCAGGACCAAACAACCAACCTGTTGCCTAAACACCTTCTTTCACAGGTCCCTCAGAGGTGGGGCTGGAGGACTAACTTCTCTTCTGGGGAAGTATGCACTTTGTTGGTATCATCCTTGCCATCCTTCAACCATACCCTGGGCTGCATCAAAAGAATTGTGGCCAGCAGGTTGAGAGAGGGGATTCTGCCCCTCTATTGCGCTCTGGTGAGACCCCACCTGGGGTACTGCAACCAGCTCTGGAACCCTCAGCACAGGAAAGACATGGACCTGTTGGAGCGGGTCCAGAGGAGGGCCACAAAAATGATCAGAGGGATCATGGAACACCTCTCCTATGAGGACAGGCTGAGAGAGTTGGGGGTGTTCAGCGTTGAGAAGAGAAGGCTCTGGGGAGACCTTCTTGCAGCCTTCCAGTACTTAAAGGGGGCTTACAAGAAAGATGGGGACAGACTTTTTAGCAGGGCCTGTTGCAATAGGACAAGGGGTAATGGTTTTAAACTAAAAGAGGGCAGATTCACACTAGATACAAGGAAGAAATTTTTCACCATGAGGGTGGCAAAACCCTGGCACAGGTTGCTCTGAGAGGTGGTAGGTGCCCCATCCCTGGAAACATTCCAGGTCAGGCTGGACGGGGCTCTGAGGAACCTGATCTGATTGAAGATGTCCCTGCTCGTTGCAGGGGGGTTGGACTAGATGACCTTAAAAGAAGGTCCCTTCCAACCCAAAGATTCTGTATGATTCTATGATTCAGCCTGTCTCTATCAGGTGCACGTGACAGTGTTAATGTATGCAGGCATGACCATGCATGTCGAGTCCTGACAGGTCTGCTTGTATCAAACGACTTGTGTACCCAGCATATCACCTGGGCACATGCCAATTGCACATGATGTCATGTATCTGGACACATGCCTGTCAAGTAGCCGGCAGAGCGTGGCATGTTGACAGTAAAATGCATGTGTTCCTCCGCCGTACTAATTACGCCACAGGTCGTATTGACGCTACACCTTGCTTTTGCGTGCACCGGGAACCGTGATTGCCTGGATGGTCTGTCGTGGCCAAAAATTCAGTGCACTGATGGAAGCCCTGGCACCTCTTCTGGGGGGTTATCTGATAAAGCGCATTTGCTCGGATATGTGACCATGACTGAACTGTCTGCACTTCTTGCCTTTGCAAAAGCAGGACAAGGCAATGCAATAAGACCTTTTGTTTGGTGGTTTGTTTTTTTTTTAATTTCTCCTTCCAGTCCTGGACAGAAAGGGACAAAATGCTTTTTTTTTTTTTTTTTTTTTGCTTTTTAAGGAAAGCCACAGCCCATCTTTTTTCTTTTTCATAATGGCAGAAAATGTAGGACTGGGTTTGGTTAGGCCTTTGGATCAAGGTTTGTATCGTTTCTCAGTTTGTTTGCCAGATCTTACTTTAGAAGAAGCAAAATGACACTGTAATTCTGGTGACCTATTCAGTAGATATTTGCAGGAAAAATTCTGTGTTTAAGTAAAGGGGAGGTTGTGATACAGGCTGAAAAAGTCAGGAAATCCACACTTAAGGCTGACACTAATGCTCATGTGGAAAATAAAACTCACAGTGACTCGATTTCAGCAGGGGATGCCAACCATAACTCTGAATTTCCAGGCTTTGTGTCAGGTTCTGTCAATATAATGTTATTTAAATGGAGTTTTATGCCTGTGAATTCACTTGTGCTTTAATGGAAGGATTATTTTAAGAGGAATAATAATAGAAAAAAAAAATCTTGTTAGGAAAGGTTGCTTGTGAAATGTCTGTTCTTATACACGACAGGCCAGAACGGATAATCTTGTACCAAAGCCATATGTAGGCACTCGGATAGAACTGGCTTCAATTCCTGGCCTTGCCACACAGTTTCTGGGTGATCTTAGTAATTTCATTCACCGGCACCCCAGTTTCCCAGTCTGCGACATACAAGGAATACCATTAACCTCCTTCCTAATGTGCTTCGTAAACCTGCTGAAGAAAAGTGCCGTATCCCACCTAGGTTTTAACAGAGCGTCACGGCCCGCGCGTGGGAACGCAGCGTACCTCACACCTCCGGCGAGATACATTTCATGCATCTCCTTTTGCCATGTCCACCTGCATGGCGCTGCCGTGGCCGCTGAAGGACCCTTGCCTTGGGCAGGGCTCCCAGCTGGAGGTCACCGGCCAGCGCCGGCTGCAGCATGTGAGTCGTCACTCGTGCCATCAGCCCGCAGGTCGCAGCACACCAGCGGACCCAGCACCTGCGTGGGCTCCGAGGAGAGGGCTGGAGGCAGCCAGCACGGCCGCCCCGATGCGGCTGAAGGGGTTCTTTTTCTCCAGCTGCTCTAACTGAGAGCCTCCTCTCCTCCCGTCCTTTTCCTTTCCATTTCGGGGTCTCCTCTTTTACACTTCTGCCGAGTCTTGTGCCTTTCAGAAGCCATCTATGAGGCCTGGAGAAATTCGTAATATTTCTGGCAATTTCAGATGGAATGACGGACATTGAAGTTGTCTGTCTGTGGTCGGAATCCCTGTGTATCCCTGTAAGTTCAACTCTAAGAATTTACTGCGGAGGAATGAACTTATTCATTCTTCTTCCTTCTTCCTTCATTCATTCCTTCATTCATTCTATTCATTCTTACTTCTAATGCTGAGGAAATTTGATAGGGGAACGGGGTCACGGTGTGCTGATCTGACCATAGTGATTTCTAGGAAGATCCATCACAACAGACAATATTAGGAAGGAAATTAGTCACCTTTGAAAATAAATCCCTCTAAGATACACTAGGAATTGAATGGAACGACTCCTGTTACCAGTGAAAGAGAGATCAGAGAAGGCACCAGGCAGGGAAGGCAGAACAATCTTGACACCACGGCACAAGTAAAAGGAGAATGAAAATGATGCAGCGGAGCCGCTCATCCCCGCTTCGTGTACCAGGGCTGCTGTAAGGAAAACACCTGTGAGGATAACGTAACAATGACTCCCATAGGAAAAGAAGGATGGTAAATACCATTTGCTAAGCAGTTGCTTTTGAGGTTTTCACAAGCATTTAACAGAATAGTTATGAAAAAACAGCCAAAATTCAAACGTTCAGCAAAACTGACTTTTGTAACAGTGTGAAGCAGCTGTCCGTAATCAAGTAGTAACACTCCTGCACTTTATAGCTTGGCAAAGTTTCTACTTATCAATAGGCTGAGCAAACAAGCTCCTCTTTATGTACTTCATAAGGACTTTCCCTGAGGAATTTCTTTGGGGTGATTTGCTTCTCCTAGGCATGCTAAAATTAATAGGGAAGAGGATATAGGAAGGCAGAGGCCAACTGTGAAAAACAAGAGGAATTAGAGGAATTGGTGATACAGCCCATGAAGGGAATTGGATTTGGGAATAAGTAAACAATGGGAAAGGTAAATCTAGTTCCTTCATGCTGTTTGTCTGTTGCCTCGATGTGTATTCACCTGAAAGATATTTTTGCCTAAGCAACCATTTGCTTTCTGCCTTATGAAACGCACCTGGGAAACTCATGGTTCTTGGGGAGGGGGTATAAAAATGAGTCATGGGCTCCTGCTGAGACTTAAAATGGGGGAGGTCTCTGTGTTCAAGGACAATATATGATAGGATATTGAGTAATGAGGTAGGGAAAGCTCCGTAATGAGAAAGAGCTGTCAAGGAAGCACAGAACTCAGGGAAATCATTATATGAAGAGGGAGCAATCAGAAAGCTATTGGACTGAGATGCTGTTACAGCTCTCACTAGAATTTCAAGCTTTGGGGAAATAAGAATATGTTAGGAGGGAGTGGTACTATGTCAAGTCAACAAGAATTATAAGCAGAGAAATATAAGTTATAGATTCCATCCTTTCAGCTATTAGATTCACATGAATGTGATACTGCATCCTCTAAGCTCAACTAAATATAGAGAGATTTGGTTTATATTGAAGACCCAAGTTGGCTTTTGTTGGCATAAATCTTTGCTGGAGTAGCAAACCTCTTGTTGAACCCTGCTGTACATAAAAATCTTTAATAAGGTCTCACAGAGGTTTGTTTTTTTTTTTTTTAATTGCTTTACCTGAACTACTGAATGGAGAGAGAGGCACCCCAAGAGACCAGTGCAAGAGAAGTTCTCTGTAATTTCCATGGCTAAAGTGCTTCAAGTCAGAAGCCTGTGCCCTTTTTGTGAGGCCGCAAAACTCTCACTGACTTTGATGAGAATTATATATAAAAACACACACTCTAAGTGCATCTGGCTTCTGTGGACTAGATAGATAGGAAACAATAATTTGGTTTTGTTACTTAGATAATATAGAAGTTTGAACTGATTAAAGCTGTGGATAGTAATTTTCCTGCTCCCTTCCTCTGGTACATTGCAATAGTGATTCTTAGTTTTTTTGCCCCATTGGAAGATTTCTGAAGTGTCAGAGGTGTTTTCTGGATTAACCCTATTACTAACATTTTAAGATTGTAAGGGACCTCTGTGTCCTTTCCAGTCCTTCTTACGTGTTCCTCTATAGATCTATCAATACCTATCTAAGTGTATCAGATGATAGCTTCTCTAAAACTGATGCCATGGAGATCCACATGGCCTAAAGCAGTCTGTGCCTTTATATATGACAATTTGGTTTAAGCATCGAACACCTACCAGGTGGTTTTGCACTTGGAAGTCTGCAATCTTCAGCCTTTTCCTTGCTCTCTGGCCCCAGATGGGCTTAGCTCCTGGAGTATGCTAGAGCAAACTTAGTAACACATAAAGTGATGTGCCTCGTGAGTCTCACTTAATTACATCAAAATGAAGTTTACATGGAGTGTGCTGTATATCCTGTCTACCGAGACTTTTTTTGTAGTCTGTAGGAAGGCATTTTCTCTCCCATGAGACAAACGTCCCCTGCCAGACAATGCAAAGCAGCCTCTCACCTTCCCCTCCAGTTGGAGAAAGGAAGCAGGAGGGTTGCCAGCTAGAGTAGGGGAGGATAAACATACCACATTATTTTGACCTTAATGATTAAAAAATAAAAAAAGGGAAAAAAGAAAAAAAAAGGTTGTTGCAATATAGTTTGCGTTTAATCCTGTGGTTTTACAAGAAAGAGTTGATTTGATTGCCAACATACTGAATTCTAAATGCTCATTCAGTCTAAATGTCAGATCTTTTTTAAAATTAACTAAGTCTTAAATGAAAAATAGAAAGAATGGGAGACTAGCAGCACAAATGCTTTTGAGATAACAAATCTCCTTGCCCACTTTTAATCAGGGTGGAAGGATTTGTTGAAAGGATGGTACTCAATCTTTACGCTATATCTCTTGTTGCTATAGGGCTGTGATGTTGGTGAGCATTACTATTCTTTCATCTGAGAGACTGATGCAGTTAAGGGTGTGAAGTTAGTGTTGTCAAAAGAAATAGAACATTGATGAAGAGAGTTAAATTTCATACACTTATGTTTGCATCCACTTTGTGCTGTGTTGACTACAAGGATGTTCTATCTTTCATTGAAGAAGAAAAAGGGGTTATATTAATCCTTGAAATATTCTGTATTCTTGGAGTTTGCTTTTTTCCATTCCATCATGTTATAGAGATAGAAGCAATATGGAATATGAATATGGAACTGGATCCAGACATCCTTCACATTTGGTTTGGGCCAACAGTTAGATCTAAACTTCCTCCAGGTGCATCCTATCCCAAATTAATTTACTTCTTATTTTCCTGAAATAAATAAATTTTTGCTGTAGGCTTTTGGAGTTCATAGGATTTTGTGACTATTTATTAGCTACAATTAGAGCATGTGTGTTTGATAGTTCATTATTTTGTCCCAGTAAAAATCTCTATTCCGCACAGCAGTATATAAACCAGGCGATCTGTCCCTCTTAAAAGTTCATATTGTGAGGCATTAAAAATATCTGTGTAGCAGCAGAACATGGTAGCGGTATCCAAAAATGGAAGTTTATGGCTCAATAATGCACGTGTATTGGATGACCAGGTGATTTCTGGTGTTTCTTCATTTCCTCTCCAAACAGAGTTGTTTTATCGTCATAATTAGTAGTACAAGGAAATGCTATTGTATGCTTTGGAAGAGTATTAACTCCATATTAGGAGTTAATCCATTTCTGCTCAGAATGACAGAGAATGTTCAGTGGGTTCTGTTTACTTTAATTGTCCTTGAACAGTCCAATTCAGTCTCCTGCACAGCTGTTAATGGCTTTTTCTTTTGTCCTCAATATCAGGTCCTTAAATCGAACTCTTAAAAGGGGAGCCCCGATGAAAAAAAGGTCAAGGAAAGTTAAAGGAAACCTCTGTGGCAAACCTTTAATAAAACTAGGGTACTGAAAGGGTTAAAATACGAGTATGTGAGCAAGGTACCCTGATCCAAGCAATGAGGTATTCTGTGTGGAATTTCTCGTAACTAATTGTAAGCAGGTGCATTTGAACCGCCGGATGCCAACCTGCCAAAATGTGTCATGGCTCTAAAACTTAGCCAGCTCCTAATGTGTGGTGAGGTCTGTCTGGTGTTGGTGAGCTGGAGCCTTTCTGAGATATTGCTCGGAACGTCTCAGTCAGACCGGGGTAGGTGTTACAGACACCCGCAACCGCTGCCTGCCTGCTGGGGCTTGCTGTGGTTGGGGG